>NC_084746.1:47799765-47864765 GCF_033978785.1 Entelurus aequoreus | reverse complement strand
TAAGTGGCTTCTTCATCCATACTCTTTTTTTTAATTTTTTTAAATGCGACAAATATGGCGATTTTGCAGACTCAAACAAGGAGCATCGGGTGCTGTTGGTGGCCCCTCCCTCATGTACAAGTCCTCACAGATGGCTGTGTTTTATGTCATGGGTTTTTTTTTTTTACTCCTTATCTCCTACATCGTTATTCCTCTCTCCCACAGCGGCCATTACAATAGCGCGCGCATGCGTTGTGGCCAATTAGGCAAATTTGACGGTGGTGTCATTTAACAGGGTCACTGATTTTTTTCTTTATTTACGGCATATTCTGCATGTTTTTGGCCTAAATTGGGTGGTAAATGAAGTCTCATAAATTTCTTATATCTATTACAGTGCAGTACGTGTCCTATTTTTCATGATCTTGTGGCCATCGACCAGCTCTGGGATAAGAGTGAACAATGCCAACAAGTAGAGATGTCCGATAATATCGGACTGACGATATTATCGGCCGATAAATGCTTTAAAATGTAACATTGGAAATTTTCGGTATCGGTTTTAAAAAGTAAAATTAAACTAAAACGACGCTGTATGGAGTGGTACACGGACGTAGGGAGAAGTACAGAGCGCCAATAAACCTTAAAGGCACTGCCTTTGCGTGTAATATCTACGGCTTTTCACACACACAAGTGAATGCAAGGCATACTTGGTCAACAGCCATACAGGTCACAGTGAGGGTGTCCGTATAAACAACTTTAACACTGTTACAAATATGCGCCACACTGTGAACCCACACCAAACAAGAATGACAAACACATTTCGGGGGAACATCCGCACCGTAACACAACAGAACAAATACCCAGAACCCCTTGCAGCACTAACTCTTCCAGGACGCCACAATATACACCCCCCGCTACTCCCTAACACCTCCCCCCCGCCCACCTCAACCTCCTCATGCTCTCTCAGGGAGAGCATGTCCCAAATTCCAAGCTGCTGTTTTGAGGCATGTTAAAAAAAAATAATGCACTTTGTGACTTCAATAATAAATATGGCAGTGCCATGTTGGCATTTTTTTCCATAACTTGAGTTGATTTATTTTGGAAAACCTTGTTACATTGTTTAATGCATCCAGCGGGGCATCACAACAAAATTAGGCATGATAATGTGTTAATTCCACGACTGTATATATCGGTATCGGTTGATATCGGAATCGGTAATTAAGAGTTGGACAATATCGGATATCGGCAAAAAAGCCATTATCGGACATCTCTACCAACAACACGACGGCTAATATTGGCGCTATGTTCAGTTGAACAACTTTTGGTAGAACAACTTTTTGATGCGATTCATTTTCAACTCCTGTCTCATCAATAGAACATTTCTTCATTGGTGAGGCTTTGATGTTACCAAAGGACGCGATGGGACTCGGGTGTGCCACTTAATGCTAACAAGACTGCTGTCAGCGATCCTAAGCTGTCTAGACCAGGGGTCGGAAATCCAAAACGTTAAAATAGCCATTTTGGACCAAAAATACAAAAAACAAATCTGTCTGGAGCCGCCGAAAAAATAAAAGCCTTATTTAAGTCTTATAATGAAGGCAACACATGACGTAAGTGTCTATATGAGCTATAGTAGCCTACTATCAAAATGACTATGTGTCAAATCCTTGTTGACAGAAATGTTGAAATTTGATATTTATTCTACACATTTTTACATCATTAGAAACCATTTGTAAATCAGAGGCTACTCAGAAGGTGAGATAACTCCTGGTAATTACTGGCTTTTAATGGCCAAAGGTATAAATGTGTGAGTCCAAGTTAAAGGAAACGGCAGGCTGTCTTCTTCTAATGGATTTATTACAATCTTTGGCAAGCGAGGTAACGTTTGCTGTGGTCTGGAACAACATGGCACACAAACAACTATCTTAAATGTAGCCAATATTACATACAGATAATGTGTCATGACACATGCAAAACTAAATTATATACAGAGAGGATATACGTAAAGGAAATTAAATTAGCTCAAATATACCTACAAACGAGGCATAATGATGCAATATGTACACACAGCTCGCCTAAATAGCATGTTAGCATTGATTAGCTTGCAGTCGTGCATGATTAACACTCCAACAAGTCAATAACATCAACAAAGTGCACCTTTGTGCATTCACACACAGTATGAAGTGTTTGGTGGACAAAATGAGACAAAGAAGGAGTGGAATATTTTGTATGTAAACAAACTGTTGCCTCACAGTCCACACTATGGTGAGTTAAAGAACCGCCGAAACTAGTGGGACAAAACAATGTTCACCAAATACTCTCATTAGTGAAGCATACACAAACACACATATTAAAAAGTGGGCTTTCTAACAATTGGAAAGGTTTGTGCCATGTTTGTCCTCAAACTAAAACCATACTAAAACAAACCAAAAAAAAAAAATCCCCCATCTTTTCCATTTTCAATCCTTTTTTTTTAAAATGCTCCAGGGAGCCACTAGGGTGGTGCTAAAGACCTGCGAGTTGCTGACCCCCGGTTTAGACAATGTTAAGTGGAGATGAACTCCGTTGATTCAAGGATGCACTTCATCTTCGACATCAACAACACAAGTCCTTGTGAGCGGTGAATGAATGCTATCTAACAAAACGGAATGCTAACAGCAAGTTTTTTCCACAAAGTGGCCATAGCAATGACACTTGGAGGATCCTCCGAGTGTATAGGTGACTCTATGGGTGTTGTTTCATGTTAAGAGGGCTCTAATTGTGTTAAAAATGTATTTAGAAGGTCGTTCTCCAAGATGCAGTAGGAACTCCGGACACAGCGTGTAGGTAGGAACTGATTTATTTCTCATAAATAATGCGGGAAAAACAAAAGTGTGCCGATAGCACGGGTGGCAAAGCTAAGGAGGAGGCTAGCGTGGGAGCTAGCATACCAACAGGAATCAAAACTATAGCCGTCGTTAACCGTTGCGTGATGCAAACAAGGAAGACAGACTGATTGTAGAAAGAAACAGGAATACATAACTCTCTGATTAGTGCCCGGGAGCAGGTGAGTGTCCCGAACACTAATCAGAGGCAGGTGGAACTAATCTGCAGTCATGGCAACTGAAACACAAACCCAGGGGTGCGGAACACAGAACTGAGGTAGTCAGAACTAACAGAACAAAACATGATCCGGGCAATGGTTCATAACACTAACTCTAAAAATAATACCGTATTTTTCGGACTATAAGTCGCAGTTTTTTTCATAGTTTGCGACTTATACTCAGGAGCGACTTATGTGTGAAATTATTAACACATTAGCGTAAAATATCAAATAATATTATTGATCTCATTCACGTAAGAGACTAGACGTATAAGATTTCATGGGATTTAGCGATTAGGAGTGACAGATTGTTTGGTAAACGTATAGCATGTTCTATATGTTATACTTATTTGAATGACTCTTACCATAATATGTTACGTTAACATACCAGGCACGTTCTCAGTTGGTTATTTATGCCTCATATAACGTACACTTATTCAGCCTGTTGTTCACTATTCTTTATTTATTTTAAATTGCCTTTCAAATGTCTATTCTTGGTGTTGGCTTTTATCAAATACATTTCCCCAAAAAATGCGACTTATACTCCAGTGCGACTTATATATGTTTTTTTCCTTCTTTATTATGCATTTTCGGCCGGTGCGACTTATACTCCGGAGCGACTTATACTCCGAAAAATACGGTACAATATTTAACCTTCGTCTTGTGTTAGCTTTCTGTTACCATCTCTTATGTTAACGGGTCGGTTTTGACCCATGTCTTAAATCAGCTGTAAAATACACTAAAAACAATTATCTATCATCCAATTTGTTTCTCATCTCTTGGTTACCTTGTTAGGCTTCCTTATCCATGAAAATACTGGTTTGAATATTTTTGGTGTGGGCCATTGGGCCTTTTTTTTGTCAGTATACCCCTCGATTTCAATTTAAAAAATGGTAAAATTAACCTCAAGAGAATCGTATAAATAAATAAAAAGTTGTTGTGTTACCTGACTATTACTGAGGGGTATTAGAACACATCTCTTAAATACATTTGTTTTATTTATTTTTTAATTTGAATAATTTTAACTATAGTAACATCTATGGTGTTACGGGTAAATTTTGACCCATATATATTTACTTCAAGAAAAAGGCTAAAAAGTATTTTTTTCAGCAACAGAACTTTAAGACAAACACAAAATAAAAAGCAGAACAAGTCATAAAACAAAATATAGATTTGCAAGGTCAAACAAACAACAACCAATCAAGCAAGTTAAGTTAAGTTAAAGTTAAAGTTTAACTTGTCACACACACACACTAGGTGTGGTGAAATGTGTCCTCTGCATTTGACCCATCCCCTTGATCACGCCCTGGGAGGTGAGGGGAGCAGTGGGCAGCAGTGGTGACGCGCCCGGGAATCATTTTTGGTGATTTAACCCCCAATTCCAACCTTTGATGCTGAGTGCCAAGCAGGGAGGTAATGGGTCCCATTTTTATAGTCTTTGGTATCACCTCCTCATCAAACTCATCAGATGTGTCTGTGTCTTCTGGATGATACTCCACATTGTCTTCCTCCTCAGAAACCTGTTCATCCATATCACTATGCTGCTATGTGTCCTCTCCCTCATTTTCACCAAAAATATTATCAAGAACTTCTCTCACTGTAAATCTTTTTTTCAATTTTGCATGCTGAAAATTGGAGATGTGCACTCTGCAAGTCACCAACTCTATACTGAATTGACCTCACATGTCTGGACATGCCCATCTTTGTTTTTGTGCTGGATAACAATGTCAAATGAGAATCCCTTAAAGCTCACATGATTGGGAGAGGAGCTGGCTGTCAGTATGTTCAGTTTTGGCTCTAATTATTGCTTTATAATCTTATTTTTATAACTGGGTCGAAACCGACCCTAACAACACCAAGGTCATGATTTCAACCAGAGCATTTTATAATTTAGTGAAAAAAACAAAAACTGTTTTATTTTGTTGAAATCGAGGTTCCTGACAAAGTCAAAAAGCCTTAATGCAAAAAAAATAATTTAAGTGGTTCTTTTATGCATTTAAAAACTAAAACGGTTCGGTGCCGACCCTAACACAAGACGAAGGTTAACAACAATCCTATTTCACGGAAGTTTGTTTACCCTGGTCAGGCCTGGAACCATTTAGCCGTGATAAACGAGGGATTCACATTTACATTTCGTATCGATGAGCACTCTCGTTGTTTTACGATAACATTGATTATCGATCAGTATGCACGCAGTGTAAAATTGCAAACTATTCCAGAATGTTCTGTGTAGTTGTCCTCGGCAACAAAGCTTTCCTGGAATTTCCTCCAGGTCGTTATCTTTGCTGCCGGCCTCTGTGTAAGGCCATGACTTGTCCTCCTCAGTCATCACGTCTGCAGACGGACGTTATTACTTTTTTTTGTGTGACGCTTCCTCGCCGCCGCCGCCGGCAATAAACCGCACTGGGCCCGTCAGGGATGGGGCGGGAGACGGTTCTGTTCATTGATTGGACCGGGGGATAATCAGCTTTGGAGCACCTCATGCGCTTTTTCAACCTTTTTTTTTTAGCCAAGGCACAATTTTTTCATTGAAAAAACACAGAGGCACACCACCAGCAGAAATGTTAAAAAATGTAACTCCACCAGGTTGTCTTTTAATTTTTTGAGTTCGTTGTTGTTTTCCTGTGTGTAATGCTTTAGTTCCTGTCTTGCGCTGTTATTTTGGTGGCTTTTCCTGTTTTGTTGGTGCTTCACGCCTTCTTTTGAGTGCTGTTGCCTCACCTGCTTTGTATTGGCAAACAAGACTATTCCAGTTGTGCGGACGCTGTCCTTCTTTGTGGGGACATTGTTGATTGTCATGTCATGTAAGTCTTTGCTGTCGTCCAGCATTCTGTTTTTGTTTACTTTGTAAGCCAGTTCAGTTCTACTTTCGTTTTGCAAAGCCATCCCTATTCTTCAGTGCCTTTTCCTAGCGGGACTAGCCTTTTGTTCATTTTTGGCTTAAGCGTAACATACATTTTTACCTGCACGCTGTCTCCCGCTGTGCTCTGCATATTGGGATCACAACAAACCATCCTCGACGCGTTCCGACTTCTACAAAGCAATGTACTACCTGCTGCCACATACTGATATGGAGTATTACATGGTTACCCTGCCGAGCTCTATACAGCACAGACACTAGACAACAGCACATTATTTGCAGATTATAAGGATTGATTCTGTGTTGGCCCTGTGATGAGGTGGCGACTTGTCCAGGGTGTACCCCGCCTTCCGCCCGAATGCAGCTGAGATAGGCTCCAGCACCCCCCCGCCACCCCAAAAGGGACAGGCGGTAGGAAATGGATGGATGGATGGATTTGCAAATAATATTTTTTGGACCAATTAGGTCAGGGGTGTCCAAACTACGGCCCGCGGGCCAATTGTGGCCCGCCGACATCTTCAATTCGGCCCACGAGACGGCACGAGTTCAGCAATCAATTTAATGTTTACATATTAAATTTGAATATCTGTCAGTTTGATTGATGCTTATTTGTCGCCATCTTTCGGACAGCGCGAGTGAGACAGGCCATTTTCTAAAATAAAATGCACAGCATTCAGTTATATGACCCAATCCAAACAACCTTCCCTAGTCATGGCGCAGGAAGAAAAAAAAACACCAACCACCATAAAAAATTCAAAATTCCATTCAATTAAATCCATTGCAAGGCAAGATGGGGAAACATGCAAAAAAAAAAAACCTCCCTCCACATTTTAGCTGCTTGTTATTTCTGATTGATTACAAAACTTTAGGGAAGCCGTCACAAAGGTAAACATGGTAGGAGTTGAACTTTTAATATTCAGTATTTATATTATAATATATACACACATATATATATATATATATATATATAGGATATTTGTATACATTTATAAATAAATACTTAGTCAGCTTTTGGCCCCCTGCCAAATTGTCTTAGCCCAATGCGGCCCCCCCCAGTCAAAAAGTTTGGACACCCCTGAATTAAATGATAAATGGGTTATACTTGTATAGCGCTTTTCTACCTTCAAGGTACTCAAAGCGCTTTGACACTATTTCCACATTCACCCACTCAATGGTTGAAAAACTCTGCCCTGAGGTATCGATGGAGGTCTTGTTCTTATTGTGTGGTTTTTACACGACATTGCCAAAAGTATTTGTCCACCTGCCTTTACTCACATAGTGCCATCCCATGGAATTGTCCCAAATGTTTTGGTATCCTGGAGCATTCAAAGTTCCTTTCACTGGAACTAAGGGGCCAAGTCCAACTCCTGAAAAACCAACTCCACACCATAATTCCTCCCCTACCAAATTTCACACTCGGCACAATGCAGTCCCAAATGTAGCGTTCTCCTGGCAACCTCCAAACCCAGACTGGTCCATCAGATTGCCAGATGGAAAAGCGTGACTCGTCAGTCTAGAGAAGGCGTCCCCACTGCTCTAGAGTCCAGTGGCAACGTGCTTTACACCACTGCATCACACGCTTTGTATTGGACTTGGTGATGTATGGCTTAGACCAGGGGTCACCAACGTGGTGCCCGCGGGCACCAGGTAGCCCGTAAGGACCAGATGAGTAGCCCGCTGGCCTGTTCTAAAAATAGCTCAAATAGCAGCACTTACCAGTGAGCTGCCTCTATTTTTTAAATTGTATTTATTCACTAGCAAGCTGGTCTCGCCTTGCCCGACATTTTTAATTCTAAGAGAGACAAAACTCAAATAGAATTTGAAAATCCAAGGAAATATTTTAAAGACTTGGTCTTCACTTGTTTAAATAAATTCATTAATTTTTTTACTTTGCTTCTTATAACTTTCAGAAAGACAATTTTAGAGAAAAAATACAACCTTAAAAATGATTTTAGGATTTTTAAACACATATACATTTTTTACCTTTTAAATTCCTTCCTCTCTTTCATGACAATTTAAATCAATGTTCAAGTACATTTATTTTTTCTATTGTAAAGAATAATAAATACATTTTAATTTATTCTTCATTTTAGCTTCTGTTTTTTCGACAAAGAATATTTGTGAAATATTTCTTCAAACTTATTATTATTAAAATTCAAAAAAATTATTCTGGCAAATTTAGAAAATCTGTAGAATCAAATTTAAATCTTATTTCAAAGTCTTTTGAAATTCCTTTAAAATTTTTGTTCTGGAAAATCTAGAAGAAATAATTATTTGTCTTTGTTAGAAATATAGCTTGGTCCAATTTGTTATATATTCTAACAAAGTGCAGATTGGATTTTAACCTATTTAAAACATGTCATCAAAATTCTAAAATTAATCTTAATCAGGAAAAATGACTAATGATGTTCCATAAATTCTTTTTTTTTATTTTTTCAAAAAGATTCAAATTAGCTAGTTTTTCTCTCCTTTTTTTCGGTTGAATTTTGAATTTTAAAGAGTCGAAATTGAAGATAAACTATGTTTCAAAATTTAATTGTCATTTTTTTTCGTGGTTTCTCCTCTTTTAAACCGTTTAATTAAGTGTAAACATCATTAATTATTAATAACAACATAGAGTTAAAGGTAAATTGAGCAAATTGGCTATTTCTGGCAATTTATCGAAGTGTGTATCAAACTGGTAGCCCTTCGCATTAATCAGTACCCAAGAAGTAGCTCTTGCTTTCAAAAAGGTTGGTGACCCCTGACTTAGATGCCATGGAAACCCATTCCATGAAGCTCTCTGCGTACTGTACGTGGGCTAATTGGAAGGTCACATGAAGTTTGGATTTCTGTAGCAACTGACCGTGCAGAAAGTCTTTGCACTGTGCTCGTCAGCGTCCGCTGACCCCTCTCTGTCAGTTTACGTGGCCTACCACTTGGTGGCTGAGTTGCTGTTGTTCCCAAACTCTTCACTTTTCTTATAATAAAGTTGACTTTGGAATATTTTGGAGCGAGGAAATTTCACGACTGGATTTGTTGCACAGGTCGCATCCTATGACAGTTCCACGCTGGAAATCACTGAGAGCGGCCCATTCTTTCACAAATGTTTGTAGAAACAGTCTCCATGCCTAAGTGCTTGGATTAGGTGATTAGGACACCTGATTCTCATCATTTGGATGGGTGGCCGAATACTTTTTGGCAATATGGTGTATTTTGCGGTTCGCCTGTGAAGGTGAGAATAAAGCGCATGTAGGAGACCATTGACAGGCTCAAATGTTTATCAGTGTTCCTCCATTTTGCTCTCCTCTCTGGCTGCGTCGAACTGAGTCTTTATTGGAGACGTTTTTAGCCTAATTCTCCTGGAACGAAATGCAATTAGTGGAAACAAGACATTAAACGTTGAAATGTGGGTTGCAGCGGGAGGTTTGCTGCTTGTGGTGTTGAAAGCCTGCAAGCTCTGCCTGTCAGTCAAAAGCGAGGCGGGGCCGTGCTTGAATAAATATGTTTTTTTTTTGCGTTGAAGATAATTAAATAGCCTGGCTTGGGACGGCGGCGCGGCCTGAAATGTCAAGGCGGTGTGTGTTAGGTGGGCGGCGGAGGTGTAACGCGGCAAAAGGGCAAGAAGCGAGTATGGCCTCTGCTTTTTTTTTTCTTTTTCTTTTTTAATTCAAATGAACATGAGAGCGGCTCCTCTACTTGGCCTCTCACTTTGCAGTAATTGTGATTCCAGCCCTTCCTTTTTTTTTTATTGGCTGCAATTGACAGCAGTGACACTGTGTGCTCTGCCTTCAATACATTTTTCATGACCCTGGAGAGTGAGGCGGACCATAAAACATTGATGGTAAAATGTCCCAAAAAAAAAAGAGATATTGAGTTTCACAACCGCACAATCGCTATGTTGTCGTCACACGTGGTCGCCGTTAAATGGCGGCGTGTCAGCCGGCGTCTCCGCCACCTCTTTAGCCACGCGCAGGATCCTTCATGAATGTTTTATTCCCTTCTATTTTTTTCTGCAGCCACCTCCGTATGTGCAGTAATATTCCCTCGTTAATATTCAACGGCGCTTGTGCACACCGCATCAAATGCTGCCGCGTTAAATATTGATAACGTTGTTCTTATTTTTGATCGATACCTCCGCACTCTGTGACATTTGCTAAAAAGGGGAACGAAAAAAAAGATAAGTGGGTTTTATTTGATTAACGTGAATGCTGCAAAATGATGTGACCAAGCTGCCATTGAGGTATATATAACGCATATCAAAGCAATCTTTAAAAAAACTATTAATCGTTTTAAACCAGAGGTGTCCAAAGTGCGGCGGGGGCCACTTGCGGCCCGCAGCTAATCATTTACCGGCCCCCCACACATTCTGCAAAAATTGCAAAATTGATAGTATTGCAAAAATTAAAAAAAAACATTTTAAAACAGTGGAATGAGGGGAAATCTAACGAGAAAAAGTTGCAATGTTGACACAAAGCTGTCATGCAGGCTGTTTTTTTTTTCCTTTTGTCTTTGTTTATTTTTATTTTTTTTGCCATTGCTCGAGAAAAAAAAAAAAAATAATAATCTGTTACAATGAATTATGACTTAAAAAATGTCACTTTAAAATGTTTTATGTGGAAAAAAATATTGCATGTATTGTGTGGTTGCCATATAAAAACATCAAAGTTTTATTTGACAAAAGAGCATAAAACAAACAAAATAATAGTTCAAACGTAAAATGATGTGACCAAGCTACCATTGAGGAATATATAACGCATATCAAAGCAATCTTTAAAAAAACTATTAATCGTTTTAAACCAGAGGTGTCCAAAGTGCGGCGGGGGCCACTTGCGGCCCGCAGCTAATCGTTTACCGGCCCCCCACACATTCTGCAAAAATTGCAAAATTGATAGTATTGCAAAAATAAAAATAAAAACATTTTAAAACAGTGGAATGAGGTGAAATCTAACGAGAAAAAGTTGCAATGTTGACACAAAGCTGTCATGCAGGCTGTTTTTTTTTTTCTTTTGTCTTTGTTTATTTTTTATTTTTTTTGCCATTGCTCGAGAAAAAAACAAACAAATTTGTAACAATTCATTATTACTTCAAAAATGTCACTTTAAAATGTTTTATGTGAAAAAAAAAATTGCATATATTTTGTGGTTGCCATATAAAAACATCAAAGTTTTATTTGACAAAAGAGCATAAAACAAACAAAATAATAGTTCAAACGTAAAATGATGTGACCAAGCTGCCATTGAGGAATATATAACGCATATCAAAGCAATCTTTAAAAAAACTATTAATCGTTTTAAACCAGAGGTGTCCAAAGTGCGGCGGGGGCCACTTGCGGCCCGCAGCTAATCGTTTACCGGCCCCCCACACATTCTGCAAAAATTGCAAAATTGATAGTATTGCAAAAATAAAAAATAAAACATTTTAAAACAGTGGAATGAGGTGAAATCTAACGAGAAAAAGTTTCAATGTTGACACAAAGCTGTCATGCAGGCTGTTTTTTTTCTTCTTTTGTCTTTGTTTATTTTTATTTTTTGTGCCATTGCTCGGGAAAAAAAAAATAAAAATCTGTTACAATGAATTATGACTTAAAAAATGTCACTTTAAAATGTTTTATGTGGAAAAAAAATATTGCATATGTTGTGTGGTTGCCATATAAAAACATCAAAGTTTTATTTGACAAAAGAGCATAAAACAAACAAAATAATAGTTCAAACGTAAAATGATGTGACCAAGCTGCCATTGAGGTATATATAACGCATATCAAAGCAATCTTTAAAAAACTATTAATCGTTTTAAACTAGAGGTGTCCAAAGTGCGGCGGGGGCCAATTGCGGCCCGCAGCTAATCGTTTACCGGCCCCCCACACATTCTGCAAAAATTGCAAAATTGATAGTATTGCAAAAATAAAAAAAACAACATTTTAAAACAGTGGAATGTGGTGAAATCTAACGAGAAAAAGTTGCAATGTTGACAAAAGGTGTCATGCAGGCTGTTTTTTCTTTCTTTTGTCTTTGTTTATTTTTATTTTTTTTTGCCATTGCTCGAGAAAAAAAAAATAAAAATCTGTTACAATGAATTATGACTTAAAAAATGTCACTTTAAAATGTTTTATGCGGAAAAAAATATTGCATATATAGTGTGGTTGCCATATAAAAACATCAAAGTTTTATTTGACAAAAGAGCATAAAACAAACAAAATAATAGTTCAAACGTAAAATGATGTGACCAAGCTGCCATTGAGGTATATATAACGCATATCAAAGCAATCTTTAAAAAACTATTAATCGTTTTAAACCAGAGGTGTCCAAAGTGCGGCGGGGGCCACTTGCGGCCCGCAGCTAATCGTTTACCGGCCCCCCACACATTCTGCAAAAATGGCAAAATTGATAGTATTGCAAAAATTCAAAAAAAACATTTTAAAACAGTGGAATGAGGGGAAATCTAATGAGAAAAAGTTGCAATGTTGACACAAAGCTGTCATGCAGGCTGTTTTTTTTTTCCTTTTGTCTTTGTTTATTTTTATTTTTTTTGCCATTGCTCGAGAAAAAAAAAAAAAAATCTGTTACCATGAATTATGACTTAAAAAATGTCACTTTAAAATGTTTTATGTGGAAAAAAAATATTGCATATATTGTGTGGTTGCCATATAAAAACATCAAAGTTTTATTTGACAAAAGAGCATAAAACAAACAAAATAATAGTTCAAACGTAAAATGATGTGACCAAGCTTCCATTGAGGAATATATAACGCATATCAAAGCAATCTTAAAAAAACTATTAATCGTTTTAAACCAGAGGTGTCCAAAGTGCGGCGGGGGCCACTTGCGGCCCGCAGCTAATCGTTTACCGGCCCCCCACACATTCTGCAAAAATTGCAAAATTGATAGTATTGCAAAAATAAAAAATAAACATTTTAAAACACTGGAATGAGGGGAAATCTAACGAGAAAAAGTTGCAATGTTGACACAAAGCTGTCATGCAGGCTGTTTTTTTTTCCCTTTTGTCTTTGTTTATTTTTATTTTTTTTGCCATTGCTCGAGAAAAAAAATCTGTTACAATGAATTATTACTTAAAAAATGTCACTTTAAAATGTTTTATGTGGAAAAAAAATATTGCATATATTGTGTGGTTGCCATATAAAAACATCAAAGTTTTATTTGACAAAAGAGCATAAAACAAACAAAATAATAGTTCAAACGTAAAATGATGTGACCAAGCTGCCATTGAGGAATATATAACGCATATCAAAGCAATCTTTAAAAAACTATTAATCGTTTTAAACCAGAGGTGTCCAAAGTGCGGCGGGGGCCACTTGCGGCCCGCAGCTAATCGTTTACCGGCCCCCCACACATTCTGCAAAAATTGCAAAATTGATAGTATTGCAAAAATTCAAAAAAAACATTTTAAAACAGTGGAATGAGGGGAAATCTAACGAGAAAAAGTTGCAATGTTGACACAAAGCTGTCATGCAGGCTGTTTTTTTCTTTTCTTTTGTCTTTGTTTATTTTTATTTTTTTTTGCCATTGCTCGAGAAAAAAAAATAAAAATCTGTTACAATGAATTATGACTTAAAAAATGTCACTTTAAAATGTTTTGTGCGGAAAAAAAATATTGCATATATTGTGTGGTTGCCATCTAAAAACATCAAAGTTTTATTTGACAAAAGAGCATAAAACAAACAAAATAATAGTTCAAACGTAAAATCGACAGATATATCTGAAGTTGATCTTGTAATTTAAGTGTGAAAAGTTTAAAAAAAAAACTAATAAAAATGTATCACTTTATGAGTGGGAGACCTTTTGGATCCCAAATATATTTAGTGGGATTTTATTTAACTTTTCACTGTGATTACTCAAAAATATTAAAGAATTCAAATCAATGGTGTCCTGCATTATTGATCTTTTAGGGCTCTAATTACTAAATACTGCATATTTCAGTTTTACTATAAAAAACAAAGTTGTCTTTGACAGAAAAGGCATAAAACCTGTTTTTTTTTTACTTGATATCAACCTGAAGTTGATATAGAGATATACTGTAAAAAAAATTAAAATAATAATTTGACTTATTTTTAACATTTTAATGACTGAGACCCTTGACCCTTGATTGGTCCCCGGGAGCCCTAAAGGTTAAAAAAAAAAAAAATCAATATATTTTGTTACGGTTTGAAAATGAGAAATATCAAAATGGCCCCCGTATGCTTACATTTTTCCATGTGTGGCCCTCAGTGGAAAAAGTTTGGACACCCCTGATTTAAACTATTATACAAACATGGGGTCTGGTTCAAATATAGAGATGAGGGTCTTTAATTTGACCTGCTGTTGTACTCTGTCTCAAAGTGTGCTCAATGTTTCCTTACCATTATTGCTATGTTGTCTATTACCATTTGTCAGGTTCAAACACTAATGACATCTATTAAACCAGACAAGAAGCAAGGAATCAAACAGAGACGGAATTAAATTTGGCTCAGTGAGGAGAAACGCGTAGATCTGTACCTTTGCACAGTGTCACTACGCTCTGACGAAAGATTGCACGCCTCCTCTTTTATTTGGACTTTCCTTGATTACATGGCAACAGCTGTTTCCAAAGGGGCGGGGGTCGTAAACAGCCATCTCCTTTGATTACAACAGTTCAAAGAAAAGGTCGTGAAACAGTTAAAAGAAAAGGTCGCCAGGGGGGGAGTCTGGTCCTGCTTCCTCTCCGCTTTGTAGTTCTCGGGTCAAGACAAAATCTTCCTGTGGATTACAATACATCAAAGAAACAGAACACCTTTATGTTGCTTCCCATCCTACACAGTGGAGTTTTATAAGCCTTCTGCTTGGTAGGATCCAAGACAGCTTTTGTCCACTCGCCGGGAACTCATTGAAACACACAGTTTTGTGATAACTTAGATACAATTATTCTGACACCATTGTTGGTATTTTGTCGATTACCATTGTTGGTGTATTCATTCTTCCTACATTGTTGATGAAAATTGTTGATACAGTGTAATAATTATTGTTACCTGTGGTAATGCCACTATGGTACAACATTTGTATAATACTTAAACAAAGTAACAGTGAAACTCAATGTATTAATCACTGAATGGAGAACTGGGGGTGGGATTAAATAAATTATCTTCTTCCCACTCCCTTTCAGGCAAAACTGGACAATCATGCTTACGTACTGTACATTACCTTTTGCATTATATTAATGTATATTATTATGTATTGTCTACCTTGTACTTTAGTTTTATTAAATGTAGAGATATGCGTTAAAATGTATTATCCGATATTATCGGACATCTCTAATTATTTGTTTTAACATGCCTCAAAACAGTAGCTTGGAATTTGGGACATGCATGAGGAGGTTGAGGTGGGCGGGGTTGGGGGGGGTGGGGTTGAGGTGGTTAGTGCTGCAAGGGGTTTTGGGTATTTGTTCTGTTGTGTTTATGTTGTGTTACGGTGCCGATGTTCTCCCGAAATGTGTTTGTCATTCTTGTTTGGTGTGGGTTCACAGTGCGGCGCATATTTGTAACAGTGTTAAAGTTGTTTATACGGCTACCCTCAGTGTGACCTGTATGGCTGTTGCATTCACTTGTGTGTGTGAAAAGCCGTAGATATTATGTGATTGGACGGGCACGCAAAGGCAGTGCCTTTAAGGTTTATTGGCGCTCTGGGGCCGTACTTATCAAGCTTCTTAGAGTGCCATTTTACACTTAAGTCCTGAGAATTTGCGAAATTTAGTCCTACTCTCAAACTTAAGAATAAAAGCTTTTTATCAACGTTCTTAAGTCTAAGAATCACTCCTACTCTCCACGATATTTAAGAGACCTTCAGAGGTGTCTTAAGTGGTTAGGAGTTGCCAGCAGGGGATGGCACTGAGGCGAGAGAGACGTGCGCGAACGTTCAGGGAACGGAACAATGTTTTTTTTTTTTTTATGACGAGCAGCCGATCAAACGGTATCGTTTAGACAGAGCGGATATTATTTTTGTCACAGATTTAATACTTTTCGATTCCTTGTTGATTTCTGCATGTGTCTGCAGTGGGCTAGTATATATAGAGCCACCCACACCAGTTTCAAATTAGTTGCCTAATTAATGAATTGGAAAGAAAATGTTATGACAGTAGCGTATGTGTGTGGCCGTGAGGTGAGTGACGTCAGTGAGTGTGTGGGCGAGAGAAGAGAGGGAGCGGTAGCGTGAGTGCCGGCGGGGACTAGTTTGTTTTGTATTATTTTGTAGTTTATTGTCAAAATATACACTCCCATTGTCCACTTAAATATTTCCAAGATATTTCTTTATTCCTAGACAACGGATTCCCTTCCGTGATTGGTCATTTCTATGGACACAGAAATGACGTCACCTAAAATTCCGTTTACGGCACATAGTAATGTTGTAATTCAGCTCTGAGTGTGACACTTAAGATTCAGTCCTACACTTTGCTGAAAGTGTGAGTAAGACGCTTGATAACTAACTTTTAAGTGCAGCTTTCAGCGAAGAATTTATTTACTCTTAAGTCAACTCTTAGCAGACTTCTTAGGAGTAATTCTAAGAAGCTTGATAAGTACGGCCCCCGTACTTCTCCCTACGTCCGTGCACCACTCCGTACAGCGGCGTTTTAAAAACTCATACATTTTACTTTTTGAAACCGATACCGGTAATTTCCGATATTACATTTTAAAGCATTTATCGGCCGATAATATCGGCAGTCCGATATTACCGGACATCTCTACCATTTACCATTGTTCTTCATCTTGCCACTCTGAAAACTCCGGCAGGCCGTAGTGTGGACGTTCGTGAACTAGTATTAAAACAAGGTAAATATACACGTACTCTTGGGGGGTCCTGCTGAGTTTGCTCATGCCTCGGGCCGACTCCAGTTCAACCTTTATCATCGCTGCGCGCATACAGACATTTGAAGTAGAAAGCGGGGGTGGATATTTTGGTCAGATATTTCAGCATGCAGTATGTTGACCTACATTGGATTGCTTTTAGCATCCTTAATGTACAAAGTGTACATTGACCATGTGGGCCATGTGCAACCGATTCCTTTTAAACCACAACCTTTGTTCCTTCTGAGCGTCTTCCCTCCATCCACATCTTCTGCTGCACCGCGACGCTGTTTGACAGCAAACTGTTGATTATTTTCAACAACTAAAAGCAGCGCCGCACCCGCACGGAGCTGCCGGCAGGAGAGCGGCGAGGAAACTTTAATTTGCTCGCCTTCCACCGTGATGAAGATGGAGGGGAAACGGGGCGAGGCGGACGCGTAGCTTGCCTCTCTGGATGCTTTCGTGTTGTTTACGCCTCGGCTTGTTGCTGGACTCACAGCAGTAATCAAGCACACGCTCGTCTACTTTGGCCTGTGGCGGCTTGATGGAACCAGCCTGGTGGGACACGGATGCTTTTCACTCGGCCTCGCTTCGTTTTCTCCTTCTGACCGAAGGCTCATTACAGCATCCCTCACGCTTCCCCCCCAATCATTGACAGACTGCGGTCTGTACAGCTTCTATTTGATCTGACCTCGTCAACCGTAAATACTCTGAGTCATTGTTCCGCATTTCTGCTAAATGTAGAAACGTGATACGTCATCTCACGTTGTAACGAACACTCTTTCTGGGAAGGCGTAAGGAATACATGCAAAATTGATGTGACGGTGCAGAAGGTGCACTTGTCTAGAACAGTGTTTTTCAACCACTAGTGTGCAGTGAGATACAGTCTGGTGTGCCGTGGGAGATTATGTAATTTCACCTATTTGGGTTAAAAATATTTTTTGCAAACCAGTAATTGTGTTGTTGTTGAGTGTCGGAGCTGTCTAGAGCTCGGCAGAGTAACCGTGTAATACTCTTCCATATCAGTAGGTGGCAGCCGGTAGCTAATTGCTTTGTAGATGTCAGAAACCGCGGGAGGCAGCGTGCAGGTAAAAAGGTGTCTAATGCTTAAACCAAAAATAAATAAAAGGTGAGTGTCCCTAAGAAAAGGCATTAAAGCTTAGGGAAGGCTATGCAGAACGAAACTAAAACTGAACTGGCGACGAAGTAAACAAAAACGGAATGCTGGACGACAGCAAAGACTTACTGTGGAGCAGAGACGGCGTCCGCAAAGTACACCCGAACATGACATGACAATCAACAATGTCCCCACGAAGAAGGATAAAAACAACTGAAATATTCTTGATTGCTAAAACAAAGCAGGTGCGCGAAATATCGCTCAAAGGAAGACCAGAAACTGCTACAGGAAAATACCAAAAAAAGAGAAAAAGCCACCAAAATAGGAGCACAAGACAAGAACTCAAACACTACACACAGGAAAACACCAAAAAACTCCAAATAAGTCAGGGCGTGATGTGACAGGTGGTGACAGTACACCTACTTTGAGACAAGAGCTATAGTGATGCATGCTGTTGGATATGACTTTAAACCAGATCCAACAATTGTGACAACGACTTTTTGCTGTCAACTGAGTTTCGTTTTTTAATGATTTCTGCTGGTGGTGTGCCTCTGGATTTTGTCAACGCAAAAAATGTGCCTCGGCTTAAAAAAGGTTGAAAAACACTGTATTAGTGTACCGTGAGATACAGTCTGGTGTGCCGTGGGAGATCATCTATTTTCACCTATTTGGGTTAAACATATTTTTGCAAACCAGTAAATATAGTCTGCAAAATATGTGTTGTTGTTGAGTGTCGGTGCTGTCTAGAGCTCGGCAGAGTAACCGTGTAATACTCTTCCATATCAGTAGGTGGCAGCCGGTAGCTAATTGCTTTGTAGATGTCAGAAACAGCGGGAGGCAGCGTGCAGGTAAAAAGGTGTCTAATGCTTAAACCAAAAATAAACAAAAGGTGAGTGCCCTTAAGAAAAGGCATTAAAGCTTAGGGAAGGCTATGCAGAACGAAACTAAAACTGAACTGGCGACGAAGTAAACAAAAACGGAATGCTGGACGACAGCAAAGACTTACTGTGGAGCAGAGACGGCGTCCGCAAAGTACACCCGAACATGACATGACAATCAACAATGTCCCCACGAAGAAGGATAAAAACAACTGAAATATTCTTGATTGCTAAAACAAAGCAGGTGCGCGAAATATCGCTCAAAGGAAGACCAGAAACTGCTACAGGAAAATACCAAAAAAAGAGAAAAAGCCACCAAAATAGGAGCACAAGACAAGAACTCAAACACTACACACAGGAAAACACCAAAAAACTCCAAATAAGTCAGGGCGTGATGTGACAGGTGGTGACAGTACACCTACTTTGAGACAAGAGCTATAGTGATGCATGCTGTTGGATATGACTTTAAACCAGATCCAACAATTGTGACAACGACTTTTTGCTGTCAACTGAGTTTCGTTTTTTAATGATTTCTGCTGGTGGTGTGCCTCTGGATTTTTTCAACGCAAAAAATGTGCCTCGGCTCAAAAAAGGTTGAAAAACACTGTATTAGTGTACCGTGAGATACAGTCTGGTGTGCCGTGGGAGATTATCTATTTTCACCTATTTGGGTTAAACATATTTTTTGCAAACCAGTAAATATAGTCTGCAAATGATGTGTTGTTGTTGAGTGTCGGTGCTGTCTAGAGCTCGGCAGAGTAACCGTGTAATACTCTTCCATATCAGTAGGTGGCAGCCGGTAGCTAATTGCTTTGTAGATGTCAGAAACAGCGGGAGGCAGTGTGCAGGTAAAAAGGTGTCTAATGCTTAAACCAAAAATAAACAAAAGGTGAGTGCCCCTAAGAAAAGGCATTAAAGCTTAGGGAAGGCTATGCAGAACGAAACTAAAACTGAACAGGCGACGAAGTAAACAAAAACGGAATGCTGGACAACAGCAAAGACTTACTGTGGAGCAGAGACGGCGTCCGCAAAGTACATCCGAACCTGACATGACAATCAACAATGTCCCCATAAAGAAGGATAAAAACAACTGAAATATTCTTGATTGCTAAAACAAAGCAGGTGCGCGAAATATCGCTCAAAGGAAGACCAGAAACTGCTACAGGAAAATTCCAAAAAAAGAGAAAAAGCCACCAAAATAGGAGCACAAGACAAGAACTCAAACACTACACAAAGGAAAACACCAAAAAACTCCAAATAAGTCAGGGCGTGATGTGACAGGTGGTGACAGTACACCTACTTTGAGACAAGAGCTATAGTGATGCATGCTGTTGGATATGACTTTAAACCATATCCAACAATTGTGACAACGACTTTTTGCTGTCAACTGAGTTTCGTTTTTTAATGATTTCTGCTGGTGGTGTGCCTCTGGATTTTTTCAACGCAAAAAATGTGCCTCGGCTCAAAAAAGGTTGAAAAACACTGTATTAGTGTACCGTGAGATACAGTCTGGTGTGCCGTGGGAGATAATCTATTTTCACCTATTTGGGTTAAACATATTTTTTGCAAACCAGTAATTATAGTCTGCAAATGATGTGTTGTTGTTGAGTGTCGGAGCTGTCTAGAGCTCGGCAGAGTAACCGTGTAATACTCTTCCATATCAGTAGGTGGCAGCCGGTAGCTAATTGCTTTGTAAATGTCAGAAACCGCGGGAGGCAGTGTGCAGGTAAAAAGGTGTCTAATGCTTAAACCAAAAATAAACAAAAGGTGAGTGCCCTTAAGAAAAGGCATTAAAGCTTAGGGAAGGCTATGCAGAACGAAACTAAAACTGAACTGGCGACGAAGTAAACAAAAACGGAATGCTGGACGACAGCAAAGACTTACTGTGGAGCAGAGACGGCGTCCGCAAAGTACATCCGAACCTGACATGACAATCAACAATGTCCCCACGAAGAAGGATAAAAACAACTGAAATATTCTTGATTGCTAAAACAAAGCAGGTGTGCGAAATATTGCTCAAAGGAAGACCAGAAACTGCTACAGGAAAATACCAAAAAAAGAGAAAAAGCCGCCAAAATAGGAGCACAAGACAAGAACTCAAACACTACACACAGGAAAACACCAAAAAACTCAAAATAAGTCAGGGCGTGATGTGACAGGTGGTGACAGTACACCTACTTTGAGACAAGAGCTATAGTGATGCATGCTGTTGGATATGACTTTAAACCATATCGAACAATTGTGAGAACGACTTTTTGCTGTCAACTGAGTTTAGTTTTTTAATGATTTCTGCTGGTGGTGTGCCTCTGGATTTTTTCAACGCAAAAAATGTGCCTCGGCTCAAAAAAGGTTGAAAAACACTGTATTAGTGTACCGTGAGATACAGTCTGGTGTGCCGTGGGAGATAATCTATTTTCACCTATTTGGGTTAAACATATTTCTTGCAAACCAGTAATTATAGTCTGCAAATGATGTGTTGTTGTTGAGTGTCGGAGCTGTCTAGAGCTCGGCAGAGTAACCGTGTAATACTCTTCCATATCAGTAGGTGGCAGCCGGTAGCTAATTGCGTTGTAGATGTCAGAAACCGCGGGAGGCAGTGTGCAGGTAAAAAGGTGTCTAATGCTTAAACCAAAAATAAACAAAAGGTGAGTGCCCCTAAGAAAAGGCATTAAAGCTTAGGGAAGGCTATGCAGAACGAAACTAAAACTGAACTGGCGACGAAGTAAGCAAAAACGGAATGCTGGACGACAGCAAAGACTTACTGTGGAGCAGAGACGGCGTTCGCAAAGTACTTCCGAACATGACATGACAATCAACAATGTCCCCACGAAGAAGGATAAAAACAACTGAAATATTCTTGATTGCTAAAACAAAGCAGGTGCGCAAAATATCGCTCAAAGGAAGACCAGAAACTGATACAGGAAAATACCAAAAAAAGAGAAAAAGCCACCAAAATAGGAGCACAATACAAGAACTCAAACACTACACACAGGAAAACACCAAAAAAACTCCAAATAAGTCAGGGCGTGATGTGACAGGTGGTGACAGTACACCTACTTTGAGACAAGAGCTATAGTGATGCATGCTTGGTTATGACTTTTTACTGTCAACTGAGTTTCGTTTTTTAATGATGTCTGCTGGTGGTGTGCCTCCGGATTTTTTCAGCGCAAAAAAAAGTACCTTGGCTCAAAAAAGGTTGAAAAACACTGGTCTAGAAAAGGCATTATATATCACGTCCTGATATCTTTGTGCCAAGTTAAAGTACCAGCAATTACACACATGGTCGGTCCTTTTTTTCTCTATTGCAAAGGTAAAAATAGAGTTCATTGAAGTCATTATACATTCATTGTGTTTGCACCCTCAGCTGCTGGAAGTGTGAATCAAGACCTTTAACGCCTCATATTCATTCTGCCCGACGTACATTTTCCATTTTAAAATATGCACCCTTAAAGAAACCTGGCAATAAATAATGACTTTTTCATTGCCAGTAGTGCTAAAGTGTGTTTTACAGTGGAGAACTTTTCTCTCCACCGCCCCCTTAAGCCAGCGACACCAAAACGTTGCTAAAATATGCAGCACGTGGTTGCGAGGTGAGCCCCTGCAGGTTTGAAAAGTTCCTCATTTATTCTTTCTTTCCCTCCTTCCAGGTGTGCCCGGCAAACCTCACATCTCTGGATTAGAGAATCCGGTGCAGGAGGGGGGCACGGTCACCTTGACCTGCACCAGCACTGGCAGCAAACCCCCCGCCCGGCTGCACTGGTTTCGCGGGGACGAGGAGCTGGAAGGTGAGGCATGCTGCAACGATCGACTGTCTGGGCGTGCGAGCGTGTGAGCGTGTGTGTGTGTGTGCACATTTGGCAGGGTAACAAGGCCTTTTGTTGTATGTGTACAAGCATGCAAACATCCTTTTATTTGTGTTTGTGATTGGCTTGTCACTGTGTGTATGCTGTCTGGATGTGTGTCCTATACCAGTGTGTGCAAATGCCACAGAGGGAGTATGGTAGTAGAATTGTCTCACATCAACTTATATATATATATTTCAAAAATATATTTACAAATACGCATTTATTTATAGAAAATATTTATTTATTTGTATATCACATTTGTATTTGTATATTTATTAATACATGCATATGTATTGATATCATATATATATATATATATATATATATATATATATATATATATATATATATATATATATATATATATATATATATATATATATATATATATATATATGTCTTAATTAGATTATCCAAAAAATAGTGCTCGATACCGTGGTAGAGCGTAAAAATCTCCTGAGGATTGAGGAAATCCCTCATGAAACAGGCCTGTAGAGATGAAATAGTCTTGTGATTTTTTTCCCACACATACATATATATATATATATGTATATATATATATATACTACCGTTCAAAAGTTTGGGGTCACCCAAACAATTTTGTGGAATAGCCTTCATTTCTAAGAACAAGAATAGACTGTCGAGTTTCAGATGAAAGTTCTCTTTTTCTGGCCATTTTGAGCGTTTAATTGACCCCACAAATGTGATGCTCCAGAAACTCAATCTGCTCAAAGGAAGTTCCGTTTTGTAGCTTCTGTAACGAGCTAAACTGTTTTCAGATGTGTGAACATGATTGCACAAGGGTTTCCTAATCATCAATTAGCCTTCTGAGCCAATGAGCAAACACATTGTACCATTAGAACACTGGAGTGATAGTTGCTGGAAATGGGCCTCTATACACCTATGTAGATATTGCACCAAAAAGCAGACATTTGCAGCTAGAATAGTCATTTACCACATTAGCAATGTATAGAGTGTATTTCTTTAAAGTTAAGACTAGTTTAAAGTTATCTTCATTGAAAAGTACAGTGCTTTTCCTTCATAACAATTACGTGTTTTGCTCATTTTAAGCGTAGGCATACGCGGTAATTTCAAAAACGCATTACGTTAGCTTTTTATTTTTCCAACAACATCACTGATTCATACTCACTGCAGACTTCATGTGAGCCAACAAACATAATAAAACACCACTTACAGTAAAATGTCGGCTGTCATTAGGTTGTTGTTATAGTCCTGTTTAGATGGAGAATGACTCATAATCCTTGCGAAGAAAATGGAAGGTGTTGTTCTTGCTATTTTTGGGTCTAAATTGGCTGCCAAAGTGTACCGACATGTCGGATTATGCCCTCATCCTTCTACTATCCAGGTGAGAGGCATGATTTATGATCTAGACAAAACTTAAAGAAGCAGCGTACAACTTGATGATGTCAATATAGGCACACAAGCTTGTGATCGCGCCGCTATAAATAGTTTGTTTGCATTAGCGCTTATAATAACAATATCACTAATACTTAATATTAGTGATTATTAGTATTAGTATATTAGTTAATAAGAAGGTCTCATCAGCTTCAGGTGCGCAGATTGCTGATTGATTGCAGGTGTGACGCGCAGGTGTGCGTTTGGATGTGCGCTCATCGCAGCGCACAGATGAATGCGCATTGGAGTGCGCCCGGGCCGTGACAGGTATTGCATTGTTCTCCAGGTTTTTGTGCTGTAGAGAAGCACAGGCTTTCCGATGGAGTTAGAGATTCTGATCTTGGTGTTCTGAGGCAGCTCAGAGGATCTGCATACATTCTTCAGCTGGTGGAAAGCTGCCTTTGCTTTCCCAATCCTAACATTCACATCAGCATCCGTCTCTCCCTGCTTATCGACTACACCGCCAAGATAGATTAAGCTTTCCAGTTCCTCTAATGCTACCCCTACTAGCCTGACGAGGATCATGTTGTTATTGTTTACTTTGAAGATCTTGCTTTTCCTTTTGTGTAGGGTATTGTATAACTAGCTGCTCCCTAACAGGTACAACAGATCTGAAACAAAGAAAATCACTCTAAAAAAAAAACAAAAGCTTGGACATTTTAGACAAGAAACCTTTTACTTACCATCATTGTAATATTATTTCCAAATACAAACCCAGTTTCCATATGAGTTGGGAAATTGTGTTAGATGTAAATATAAACGGAATACAATGATTTGCAAATCATTTTCAACCCATATTCAGTTGAATATGCTACAAAGACAACATATTTGATGTTCAAACTGATAAACATTATTATTTTTGCAAATAATCATTAACTTTAGAATTTGATGGCAGCAACACGTGACAAAGAAGTTGGGAAAGGTGGCAATAAATACTGATAAAGTTGAGGAATGCTCATCAAACACTTATTTGGAACATCCCACAGGTGAACAGGCAAATTGGGAACAGGTGGGTGCCATGATTGGGTATAAAAGTAGATTCCATGAAATGCTCAGTCATTCACAAACAAGGATGGGGCGAGGGTCACCACTTTGTCAACAAATGCGTGAGCAAATTGTTGAACAGTTTAAGAAAAACCTTTCTCAACCAGCTATTGCAAGGAATTTAGGGATTTCACCATCTACGCTCCGTAATATCATCAAAGGATTCAGAGAATCTGGAGAAATCACTGCACGTAAGCAGCTAAGCCCGTGACCTTCCATCCCTCAGGCTGTACTGCATCAACAAGCGACATCAGTGTGTAAAGGATATCACCACATGGGCTCAGGAACACTTCAGAAACCCACTGTCAGTAACTACAGTTGGTCGCTACATCTGTAAGTGCAAGTTAAAACTCTCCTATGCAAGGCGAAAACCGTTTATCAACAACACCCAGAAACGCCGTCGGCTTCGCTGGGCCTGAGCTCATCTAAGATGGACTGATACAAAGTGGAAAAGTGTTCTGTGGTCTGACGAGTCCACATTTCAAATTGTTTTTGGAAACTGTGGACGTCGTGTCCTCCGGACCAAAGAGGAACAGAACCATGCGGATTGTTATAGGCGCAAAGTGTAAAAGCCAGCATGTGTGATGGTATGGGGGTGTATTAGTGCCCAAGACATGGGTAACTTACACATCTGTGAAGGCGCCATTAATGCTGAAAGGTACATACAGGTTTTGGAGCAACATATGTTGCCATCCAAGCAACGTTACCATGGACGCCCCTGCTTATTTCAGCAAGACAATGCCAAGCCACGTGTTACATCAACGTGGCTTCATAGTAAAAGAGTGCGGGTACTAGACTGGCCTGCCTGTAGTCCAGACCTGTCTCCCATTGAAAATGTGTGGTGCATTATGAAGCCCAAAATAGCACAAGGGAGACCCCCGGACTGTTGAACAACTTAAGCTGTACATCAAGCAAGAATGGGAAAGAATTCCACCTGAGAAGCTTCAAAAATGTGTCTCCTCAGTTCCCAAACCTTTACTGAGTGTTGTTAAAAGGAAAGGCCATGTAACACAGTGGTGAACATGCCCTTTCCCAACTACTTTGGCACGTGTTGCAGCCATGAAATTCTAAATTAATTATTATTTGCAGAAAATAAATCAAGTTTATGAGTTTGAACATCAAATATCTTGTCTTTGTAGTGCATTCAATTGAATATGAGTTGAAAAGGATTTGCAAATCATTGTATTCCGTTTATATTTACATCTAACACAATTTCCCAACTTATATGGAAACGGGGTTTGTACAATCTACTCAACTTTGGTAATTTTTTTAAATGTAAAAACACCTGTCTGATACAGAAATGTCTACATAGATTAGCTCCGCACCCACTAAATGACTTCATTAAAAACAGAACAAGTGGAACAGCGACACCTGGTATCACGAGGGTCATGACCAGGGGAGACTGCCTGTTACGAAAAAACTATTTTTGTAGAAGTGTTTTTTCTCACGAGGGAGGCTTATTGAGGAACAGTCTACCTACCTCAGTAAGGGAATCTTCCAGCTTTGCTACATTAAAAAGTCAATTAAAGGCCTAGTTCAAAAGTAAACAGTTTTGTGAACACACAAATAAATACAATGATATAAGGTAATTTAATCAATGTCATAATATGAACAGGGCAGCATGGTGGATTAGGGCAAATGTTGGTATCAATCCGATACCAAGTCATTACAGGATCATACATTAGTCATATTCAAAGTCTTCATGTGTCCAGGGACATATTGCCTGAGTTTATAAAAATATTTAAAAAATTTAAAACGAAAGAAGATTTTGCGATGCCAAAAAATATCGACGTAATCATAGTAGTAGCGACTAGATACGCTACTGTACTTGGTATCATTACAGTGAATGTTAGGTGTAGACCCACCAATGGCGTTTGTTTACATTTTGACGCCGGTGAGCTACGGTGTGTAGTGAAGCATGTTTAGCTATTCCTCGTCCTGCAGGGATGATACTTGTAAGAAAACATACTTTATTTGTCGCCATGGAGGCGAGGATTAGTGATTTAGAAGTAGATAACGGACCGGTACTTTTCAGAGGCGGTATAGTACCGAATATGATTCATTAGTATCGCGGTACTATACTAATCCCGGTGTACCGTACAACCCTATTTCATTGTTTTATTACTTTTAAAGTAATTCCCTGTTTTTTGAACTATCTGAATGTTACTGACTCTGGTGGTGGTTCTGAATGTTATTGTGGTTTCATTGTATGTATAAACCAACCTGTCTTGGGACTACAGGCAGGAATTAGCCTGTGGCTAAAAGCTAACATATTTATATATTGCCTATATTTTCATTAATATGTGCTGTCCCTATTTTAAATGAATAATTTAATTGTTTGATGAGGCCAATGCATGCTGAGTGAGTTGCGATGATCGTGGTCATCTGCTGCATTTGTTGCTGTGTGGGGGAAAGAAGTGCCAGGTCAATCAGCAAAGTCAAGTTCATCCAATTGTGCCCAAGATTTACTTTGGGTACCATTTCTCTTCTGGGCAGTTGATGTCTTCATTACCCAATCTATTGCCTGCAGAAAAGGACGAGTGACAGTAAACATCCTTGCCTCACTCCAGTTTGCACTTGGAAGGCATCAGTAAGCTGCTGGCCATAGAGCACTCTGCAGGTCATTCCTTCATACAAGTTCCTCATGATGTTAGAAATCTTTGCTGGTACCCTATAGTGTCTCAACATGCTCCAGGTGGTCTGCCTATGCACACTGTCAAACTCATAGTCAATAACATTCACATTGAGAGGTGAGTTTCACTCCAAGGACTCTTTCAGGATAATCGCAGGGTTGTTACCTGGTCAACTTGTTGATCTGTTGTTTTAAGTGTTGTACGTGCATACACATATTTTAAGATACATGTTTCTCTGAGGTTATATTTTGTCCTCTTTTGTTGACAAGAATTGTTGGGTAGCAGGTTATAGTTTGCTTTGTACATGATTTTAGCTGATTGCAAATGCACCAAATCACTAAATTTCAATAATCTTGATCTAATAAATAAAGGGTTTGTATGCTCTCTATAACCAACATTATGTAGAATTCTAAGTGATATTTTTGTAATTATTTCCCCATATTTCTCCATAATAACTCGGATATGGTAACACTAGCGAGCATATGGAGTGATTTTTGGTTCAGAATATATTTTGCTTTAATCATTTTTGAAATATTTCCTGCTACTTTATGTTGTATATTATTTATGTGAGATTGCTAGGTCATTTCCTCATCTGTCATTACACCCCAAAATGTGATTTATTTAACTTTTTCAATGTCTACTGCATCTATTTGTATTTTGTTTTATTTTAGTTTTACTGAGATTTAAGAAAAGTCCGTTTTTGTCAAACCATCTTTTTAATTTGTTAAATTTTACTGTTATTATTTATATTAGCTTCTGTGTGTTCTCTCCTGAACAAAACACAGTCCTGTCGTCTGCAAATAATACTAACTTTAAGTCCCTTGTAACTTTATATAAAGATTGAACAATTTTGGTCCCAGTAGAGATCCCTGAGGTACGCCACAAGATATATTCAGCTCTGTAGACGTGTGTTTGCCTGGCTTCACATATGGCTTCCTGATGGTTAAGTAGCTTCTTATCTAGTTCAAGACCTGCCCTCTGATTCCATACCGTTCTAATTTATAATTAAGATATTATGATTAAATGTATCCAATGCTTTGGTTAGATCCATAAATACTGCTGCTGCACACTGTTTACCATCTATTGCATTGGTAATTTCCTCTGTTATTTCGATTAATGCCATTGATGTTGAAATGTTAGCTCTGTATCCGTATTGATTCTCTGCGAGTAATCCACTTTTGTTTATAGATTTGTCCATTCGTTATTTGATCATTTTTCGCTAAGTAAAAAAACAGGTCTGTAGTTTGTAAAGTGGTGTTTGTCTCCAGTCTTACAAATCGAAGCAACTTTTACTATGTTTGTTTTGTCTGGGAATGTGCCTGTTTGAAATGATAGGTTACTGATATACGCTAAAGGTTTTGAAATTCCTTCGATAACTTTTTTTATAGCTTTCATATCTATTCCGTGGCAGTCAGTTGAGGTCTTGGATGTACATTTCTTTAGGGATTTTGATTATTTCCTATTTTGTCACGTTTCTGAGGAACATGGAGTTGGGGTTTCTAGCTATTGTGTTATTTAAGTCCTTAACTGACCCAGTTTTTGGAATGATTTGCTCTATATTGGTTTGAATATTGACAAAGTACTTATTAAAGCATCCTGCCACTTCTTTCATATTGTCATGTTTTGTATGTCCTTCTAAAAAGTATTGAGGGTAATCTTTTTTTTTAGCACCATTTGTTATAATGTTATTTAGGATTTCCCAAGTTGCTCTCATGTTGTTTTTGTTTTTATCTAGTAATTGACTGCAATATTGTTTTCTACACGTTCGTAGTATGCTAGTTAGCTTGTTCTTATACTTGTTGTACTTGTTTTCTGCCTCTACAGATCTTTGTGTTCTAAATATTTGATATAGTGTATTTTTCTTGTTGCAAGCATTTTTCAGTTCTTTTGTCAGCCACGGTTGATTGTTTTTATTTTGTTTCGTAACTGTTTGCATGAACATTGTTTGTCATACAGCATCAGGAAGGTATGAAATAAATGATCATATGCTTCATTTACATCATCTTCACTGTACACATTGTCCCAACATTGTTCCCTCGGATCATTTTTAAAAATGTTCATTCTTTCCTCGGTGAAATGTGTTTTTTTTGTTTTTTGTCATCCATGTTCCTTATCTTGTAGTTTGCTTTTGTAGTTATTGATATGCATCCAGTTCTTCTATTTTTCGAATGATCATTACCTTTGCTTGTTCTGGTGTTCCATTTATTTTATAAATATTTTGCAATTTCTGGTCCAAGTTTGCCGAATTTTTCCTTGTTTATTTTTTAAGTTATGTGCCTTCCTAGCAATGTCAGCGTTTGTTTCCGTCAAATGTTCATTTATGTACACATTTTGATCCTTCCAACTTTCTACCTGTTTTAGTAATGCCATTTTGTGTTCTCTGTTTGTGAACGTCATTATTATTGTTGCTGGTATGGAGCCATCTTTCTTCCCATGTCGTGGATGACCAGCTTCGATGTTGTCCGTGTCCAGTTTTACTCCCTTTCACATTATGAATTCGGCTACCTGCTGTTCTTTTGAGCTGACCTGTAGCTCTCCGGATTCCTTTTCATTGTCGGCGGCCATCGCTCAAGCAAACGTGCAGGGCCTGAGTTGGAGTATGGTGACAATGACATCATTCATGCGAGAGAACTGTTATAATTCAGCTACTCTCTGTCAGCTCCCTCACCTGTCGATCCTTCTCGTCACTCTAGGCTCCTAGAATCCTTACCTCCTCTACCAGCTGTAAAAATCGTTGTTGTTGTATGAAAGTAGAACTGTCTCACATCGTTGTCACATCAACACCTGTAAAAGCTGAGTGACTGAGTAAACTATCTAGTAGATACAACCATGGCACTACTACACCACACCTGAAACAGTTATCAATACTAGTTATTACTTACCCATCCATTTAATCCACTATATGACCCTCTCTAGTGTGCCTCTGATTGGTTCGCCAGTGTCTGAACATGTCTGTGACCCAGACCGCTCTGGCTGCAGTGCCCTCTGCTGGTTGTTCAGGGGAGTGTGTAACTCCACCTTCAAATTTGGTCACGTTTATTTGTGCATCTGGTTTGTGGTAGGAATGTCTCATCGACACAAAAGCAAAAAAAGCGATCCACATGTGCAAATTCAATACAAATACAAATACACAATCAAACATAATTATATTCAAATCTCAAAAATATATTTACAAATACATGTTTATTTATCTAAATTATTGATTTATTTGTATGTCACATTTTTGTATTATACATTTCGTTTGTATATATTTTCAAATCTCAAAAATAGATTTATAAATATGCGTTTATTTATACAAATTATTTATTTGTATATCACTTTTTTTTTTTTTTCCCAAATATTTTTATTGAATTTTACAGTTAAAATCACATTTAACAGTCATACTTTGGTCACGCAAAACCTTCATACAATCACACATCCACTCATACCCACTCACATGCACACTTGAGGAGAGAGGTGCACTTAAACTCCAACAATTCAAGGTTTACAGTATAAACATTATTAGAAAAGATACCCAGATATTGTATATATTTATCCATCCATCCCGCTCTGGCTCAGGATCAGCAGGCTATCCAGACCATAGCAAGATGGATGAACATTCCTCTGCATCAAGGATCCCCAGGAAGTGATCCCAAGATCACCTCTCGAGGGCCTTTCCACCGTTCACACTTAAAAAAGAAAAGGAAAGTCACAGAAGTTGATCAGATGTAAAACAATACAAAATAAAAAGTCACAAAAAATAAATACATAAATAAGCAAGTAAACCGTGGGAAGGCCATATCAGAAGTAACAAAAAACAAACAAACAAACAATAATGTAGGATCAATACAGAAAATAATAAAGATAATAAAAAATGAATACACCTACAAAAAAGGTGACAGTTTTTTTTTTGTTTTGTTTTTTCTTAAATGTCTAAATTATGATTCAATATATGTCAGTAAAGGTGTCCAGGTTTGTTCCCATTTATTCATACTTGCAGAGTTTATAAATCGTATTCTTTCAAGAGTCATTACATTCACAAGTTCATTTATTATATCACATTTGTATTTGTACGTTTATTAATATATGCATATGTATTAATGTCATATTAATATACTGTATATAGGTTGATGTGAGACAATTCTACTTCCATATTGTTGCTGTCTGACAACGGATGCCTCCGCCGTCAGGAGCTCCAAAACTCTCCGAATCTCCTCGTTCTGCTCCACTGAGAGCGCCTTCTTTGGCCCCATGTTGGTTTGGCTGCTGTTGCTCACTTGGCCTTGCTGTCGGAGCTGCTCACGGGCCGCAGCTGGAGTCTCTCGATTGGCCCCCCTGCCGGAGTCGCTCCCGGGTCTCCGTTGGTGCTTCTCGCTAGAACCCGCCGCCGTAGTCGCTGCTGTTACTTGCTTGGTCGGGCTTCCACTGTCTGTCGCTCGCCGTGCCTTTATAGGTTGAAGGCGGCCTCGCCTCCGCCACTCGCTCCGGGACCGTCACCCTCCGCTGCTAGCCCGCTTCTCGTTAGCCTCACCTCCGTCATTGTTGGTCGATCCCAAGTATCTTGCTCGCTGTGTGTGTTTTTTTTGATTGATTGATTGATCGATTGAGACTTTTATTAGTAGATTGCACAGTACAGCACATATTCCGTACAATTGACCACTAAACGGTAACACCCGAATAAGTTTTTCAACTTGTTTAAGCCGTGAATTTAAATCAATTCATGGTGTGTGCTCTCCTTGTCCGCACCGCGATGGAGAAGTCAGCTGTTGCACCAAGAGGGATGTCGAACCAAGGGTCGGCTAGCAGCTAGCACGGTTCCGCTCTGCTAGCGTACGTAGCTTCGACCAAATCCAGTCTGAAATCCAAAAGCACCAACAATCTTGCAAGGGTCGTTCTCCAAAAAAAACTAACCGAAAATTCCGTAATCCAAACTCAAAGTGAGTAATCCAGAAAAATGTTGAGAGCTCATGGTTGTTTGGATGTTTACCGGGTTTGATGGAGATTGTTTGTTAGAGAGATTTTCAAAATGCTTAGCCCATCTTAGCGTTTTCTGCTCTATACCTGGAATATGTTTCCCTACCTTGTCCCTCACTGGCCTCTCCGGCTGGCAAAGCCTGCCTGAGAGGTTTTTGATGTTAAGTATACACCTCCCTCATGTTACCCTTAGCCTTATTAGAAAGTTTTGGTTCCAAAATCTTCAAGCCTGGTCTTTTAGATCAGTGAACCTCTGTCGTTGGCTGATTTTCCCTGCCCAGCTCCGTCTTAGCTTAAGCTTCATGTGGGCGCCCAAGAGATGATGGACTAACGCAGCATCTGCTCCCCCTCTGACACGTACATCTTCAAGAGATCTTCTGAACTTTGGTTGATCTGGTTTTCTGTTACCTGGGGCCTCGAGTATTAAGCTTGCTTACGCACAAAAACATGGCGTACGCCCTTTTCACAGCAAAGTTGAGATGTATCAAAACTAGAGATGTCCGATAATTGCTTTAAAATGTAATATCGGAAATTATCGGTATTGTTTTTTTTAGTATCGGTATCGTTTTTTTTGTTTTTTTTTATATTAAATCAACATAAAAAACCCAAGATACACTTACTAGGGATGTCCGATAATATATGCAATATATAAATATGTTAGCTTTTAGCCACAGGCTAATTCTTACCTGTAGTCCCAAGACAGGTTGGTTTATACATACAATGAAACTAGGGATGTCCGATAATGGTTTTTTGCCGATATCCGATATTGTCCAACTCTTTAATTACCGATACCGATATCAACCGATACCGATATCAACCGATATATGCAGTCGTGGAATCAACACATTATTATGCCTAATTTGGACAACCAGGTATGGCGAAGATAAGGTACTTTTTAAAAAAATTAGTAAAATAAGATAAATAAATTAAAAACATTTTCTTGAATAAAAAAGAAAGTACAACAATATAAAAACAGTTACATAGAAACTAGTAATGAATGAAAATTAGTAAAATTAACTGTTAAAGGTTAGTACTATTAGTGGACCAGCAGCACGCACAATCATGTGTGCTTACGGACTGTATCCCTTGCAGACTGTATTGATATATATTGATATATAATGTAGGAACCAGAATATTAATAACAGAAAGAAACAAACCTTTTGTGTGAATGAGTGTAAATGGGGGAGGGAGGTTTTTTGGGTTGGTGCACTAATTGTAAGTGTATCTTGTGTTTTTTATGTGGATTTAATAGAAAAAAACAAAAACAAAAAACAAAAAAAAACGATACCGATAATAAAAAAACAGATACCGATAATTTCCGATATTACATTTTAACGCATATATCGGCCGATAATATCGGACATCCCTAACACTTACAATTAATGCACCAACCCAAAAAACCTCCCTCCCTCATTCACCTTTAACAGTTAATTTTACTCATTTTCATTAATTACTAGTTTCTATGTAACTGTTTTGACATTGTTTTACTTTCTTTTTTATTCAAGAAAATGTTTTTAATTTATTAATCTTATTTTATTTTATTAATTTTTGAAAAAAGGACCTTATCTTCACCATACCTGGTTGTCCAAATTAGGCATAATAATGTGTTAATTCCACGACTGTATATATCGGTTGATATCAGTATCGGTAATTAAAGAGTTGGACAATATCGGATATCGGCAAAAAGCCATTATCGGACATCCCTAATCAAAACTGACGTTGACGTCCAAACGTGCATCGTGCTTCACGTACGCACAATTATACAGGCTGTGGCTACTTTGGCCACACCGAGAGGTGGTCCTTAGGTCTTTGCCAGCATTTGATTTCAACAAAAAAACTATTGTGGCAAGGACACAAAATTCACTTTTTCTCCGGTGTACTTTTTAACGCTTCATATTCATATCCATATTTGTGAGAATGTCTATTAAATAAGGTAGTGGATTGAGTTGCCACCCATTGCTGTTACATTGTGTTTCTTTGACTCCTGCACAGTCGAGCGGGCAGCAGCCGGTGGCGGCACACTGGCACCTACGAGACAAGGAACAGTGGAGGGCTGGGGCCGACTCTATGTCACATACGGCTGTGACAGTCCCCTTCTGTGTTTTAATAATACATTGAGTAATCAAACAATAGTCAAAGTCGTTGGTATACTTTTTGATGGCATTGGCATATTTAAATGTGAAAGATCGCATCGAACCACGTACTAGGACATTTAAAGGCCTACTGAAATGATTTTTTTAAATTTAAACGGGAATAGCAGATCCATTCTATGTGTCATACTTGATCATTTCGCGATATTGCCATATTTTTGCTGAGAGGATTTAGTAGAGAAAATCGACAATAAAGTTCGCAACTTTTGCTCGCTGATAAAAAAAAGCCTTGCCTGTAGCGGAAGTAGCGTGACGTCACAGGAGCTAGTATTCCTCACAATTCCCCGTTGTTTACAATGGAGCGAGAGAGATTCGGACCGAGAAAGTGATGATTACCCCATTAATTTGAGCGAGGATGAAAGATTCGTAGATGAGGAACGTTACAGTGAAGGACTTGAGAGGCAGTGATGGACGTATCTTTTTTCGCTCTGACCGTAACTTAGGTACAAGCTGGCTCATTGGATTCCACACTCTCCTTTTTCTATTGTAGATCACAGATTTGTATTTTAAACCACCTCGGATACTATATCCTCTTGAAAATGAGAGTCGAGAACGCGAAATGGACATTCAGTGCCTTTTATCTCCAAGACAATACATGGGCGAAATGCTTTAGCTACGAGCTAACGTGATAGCATCTTGCTTTAACTGCATATAGAAACAAAAGAAATAAACCCCTGACTGGAAGGATAGATAGAAAATCAACAATACTATTAAACCGTGGACATGTAAATACACGGTTAATGCTTTCCAGGCTGGCGAAGGTTAACAATGCTGTGCTAACGATGCCATTGAAGCTAACTTAGCAACCGGACTGCACAGAGCTATGCTAAAAACATTAGCTCTCCCCCTACGCCAGCCAGCCCTCATTTGCTCATCAACACCCGTGCTCACCTGCGTTCCAGCGATCGGCAGAAGGACGAAGGACTTCACCCGATGCGTTTGGCGGCCCGGAGACGTAGGAAGTCAAGGTTAAGGCGCGCGGCTAGCGCGGCTTTTGATTGATTGAGACTTTTATTAGTAGGTTGCACAGTGAAGTACATATTCCGTACAATTGACCACTAAATGGTAACACCCGAATAAGTTTTTCAACTTGTTTAAGTCGGGGTCCACTTAAATTGATTCATGATACAGATATATACTATCATATATACTATCATCATAATACAGTCATCACACAAGATAATCACATTGAATTATTTACATTATTTACAATCAGGGGTGTGGAGGGGGCGTGGGGGGGGTATGGACATCAAGTAGTGGACATAGAGAGAGAGAGAGAGAGAGAGAGAGAGAGAGAGAGAGAGAGAGAGAGAGAGAGAGAGAGAGAGAGAGAGATCAGAAGGCATAAGAAAAAGAAAAAGTATCTGCATTTGATTGTTTACATTTGATTATTAGCAATCCGGGGAGGGTGTTAGTTTAGAGTTGTAGCTGCCTGGAGGTGAACTTTTATTGCGGTTTTGAAGGAGGATAGAGATGCCCTTTCTTTTATACCTGTTGGGAGCGCATTCCACATTGATGTGGCATAGAAAGAGAATGAGTTAAGACCTTTGTTAGTTCGGAATCTGGGTTTAACGTGGTTAGTGGAGCACCCCCTGGTGTTGTGGTTATGGCGGTCATTTACGTTAAGGAAGTAGTTTGACATGTACTTCGGTATCAGGGAGGTGTAGCGGATTTTATAGACTGGGCTCAGTGCAAGTTGTTTAACTCTGTCCTCCACTTTGAGCCAGCCCACTTTAGAGAAGTGGGTAGGAGTGAGGTGGGATCTGGGGTGGAGGTCTAGAAGTAACCTGACTAGCTTGTTCTGAGATGTTTGGAGTTTAGATTTGAGGGTTTTGGAGGTGCTAGGGTACCAGGAGGTGCATGCATAATCGAAAAAGGGTTGAACGAGAGTTCCCGCCAGAATCCTCAAGGTGCTTTTGTTGACCAGAGAGGAAATTCTGTAGAGAAATCTCGTTCGTTGGTTAACCTTTTTGATTACCTTGGTTGCCATTTTGTCACAGGAAAGGTTAGCCTCTAGAATGTAACCTAGGTAGGTGACCTCATCTTTCCTGGTGATGACACTGTCACCTACTTTTATGTTGAAGCGCTACTAGCTACTAGCGCTCCAACAAAGTCCTCCTGGTTGTGTTACTGTAGTCCGCTGCTAATACACCGATCCCACCTACAACTGTCTTCTTTGCAGCCTTCATTGTTCATTAAACAAATTGCAAAAGATGTCCAGAATACTGTGGAATTATGAAATGAAAACAGAGCTTTTTGTATAGGATTCTACGGGGTACCATAACTTCCGTTACTCTGACTTCGTCACGCGCATACGTCATCATACCGCGACGTTTCAGCCGGATATTTCCCGGGAGATTTAAAATGTCACTTTATAAGTTAACCCGGCCGTATTGGCATGTGTTGCAATGTTAAGATTTCATCATTGATATATAAACTATCAGACTGCGTGGTCGGTAGTAGTGGCTTTCAGTAGGCCTTTAAATCCAAGGGTGTCAAACTCATTTTAGATCAGGGGCCACATGGAGAAAAATCTACTCCCAAGTGGGCGGGACTGGTAAAATCACGGCACGAAAACTTAAAATAAAGACAACTTCAGATTGTTTTCTTTGTTTAGAAATAGAACAAGCACATTCTGAAAATGTACAAATCATAATGTTGTTGGGTATTTTTACACTTACATGTTGCGGTTAATAGTATTCTATCTTTATTTGTCGTTATTTATTATTTCTGAATAAATGATGTGATAATGTTCATCAGTCAACTCATTGGTGTTCATTTTCAATCTATCAAGATAAAAAATCATATCAAAATAAAATTACAGGATGTTATTTCCTCGACTGATGTTCTAACCCAGACCTGGGCAAATTAAGGCCCGTTAAGCTTTTCAATCTGGCCCGCTGGACATTCTCAAATAATTTTTTTTAGATCTTTAAGATGGAAAGTGTGGCTGCCATTATGATGTGCAGTGATGTTTTCTAATGACCGTAAGTCTTCAACTATACAAAGTATTTCAATGGTTGGAATCTGCGCTTATGGCTGATATACCAGTTACTATGGTCATCTAATTAGTTACTATGGTAATCTACGTCACAGCAGCTCAGACGAGGCACCAAGCAGTGTGGGCGAGAAGCGTTTCCACAGACGCGGAAGGAGATTTTCACAACAAAGTTCTAAAGCTTAGTGATATATCAGATTGTAGGTGGGTTTATTTTGTACCCTTCGCGTTCATATTTCACGGTTTGTTGCATTTTTGTCGCGTTTCACTTGATTGTAAAATATGTCGATCGAAAGGAGGTGTGGCATTCATATGTTGTCAGTATTCAGTATTTTATCGTTCATAGAAAAATTTAAAATTCCATTACGTTTTTTAAGGCGGTCTGTCATAACGTTTGTAGCATTCAATCAGACATTATTGTGAGGTTTTGTATTAGTGTTCCTAAAAATAGATATACCGCCCCTCAGACGCATTTTTTTCTCTAAACGTGGCCCCCGAGTCAAAATAATTGCCCAGGCCTGTTCTACCATCATGTGGTTTATTTTGTACATATATAGCATCATCTACAAAGATACAGGAATTGCTATTGCGACATCCAGTGGACACATTTAGAACAGCAGTTTCTTTCATTCAAAAATTTCAGGTTTGAGTTTGAGTTTGAGTTTATTTCGAACACGCAAGCATACAACATGAGGTTTATACTTAGCAAACTCATCCCGCGGGCCGGATAAAACCTGTTTGCGGGCCTGATCCGTACGTTTGACAGCCCTGCTCTAACCTGTCTAATGTGAGCAGGCTACAGTATGAACACATTTTGTTGTAAATTACACAAATTATATTTATATTAGGGGTCATCAGAGTCACCCGCCTCTTCTAAAGTTTTACGAGATACAGCACTATTTTCCCGAAGTCAATTTAGGTCATGCACATAATTTTATTTTGTCATTTTAGCCTGTGTTCAGTTTTCAGAGCAGGCTTACAATCGCTCTGTCGTTCCCTGAAATCATGAACAGAAAGCACCTCCTACTGACTTGTGATTGGTCAGACCGTGCTGAGTTCAAGCACATGGCTACTCTCAATAGGATTTGCGTATTTATAAGGGGTTGGAGCCTGGGCGGGGTCTGGGCGTCCCCAGCCACGCACACGTCTGCGGTCAATTTCAAGCTGATTGCAAAGTAAAAAAGAAATGTGCGCACACTTTTAATACATTTGAATTTTTATTTGTGTACAATGTTTCTGGATTTGAACATTGGTCTATTTTTAGTAGGAAATCCATGCAACTCTTATTACATGAGGCCCCAGGTCTGGAGACACCAGGGTAGCCTTATGTATCCGTTAGTGTTGCGGCAGGGAAAGCTGACAAGTCAAATACAAATCAAAACTCCAGCCCTATCTGAAGGGCAGGGCTAACATATTAAGATGCCTGATTGGAAACCAGTAACAGGTGTGCCCACATTGCCAATCAGGGATAAGCGAGGGAGACAATAATCAGGCCAGAGAAGTGAACTAAAATAAGAGCAGTGGGAAAAAAAAAATACATACAGAAAATAAGTAATCACAAGAATAAGTCTATAACACTCATGGTTGCGAATGCACACAAGCCTCTCCACCCCTGTTTGTGACCGAGTTATGCATTAGAATTCCATCCATCCATCCATCTTCTTCCCCTTATCCGAGGTCAGGTCGCGGGGGCAGTAGCCTAAGCAGGGAAGCCCAGACTTCCCTCTCCCCGGCCACTTCGTCCAGCTCCTCCCAGAGGATCCCAAGGCATTCCCAGCCCAGGCATAGTCTTCCCAACGTGTCCTGGGTCTTCCCCGTGGCCTCCTACCGGTCGGACGTGCCCGAAACACCTCCCTAGGGAGGCGTTCGGGTGGCATCCTGACCAGATGCCCAAACCACCATCATCTGGTTCCTCTCGATGTGGAGGAGCAGCGGCTTTACTTTGAGCTCCCCCCGAAGGGCAGAGCTTCTCACCCTATCTCTAAGGGTAAGCCCCGCCACCCGGCGGAGGAAGCTCATTTCGTCCGCTTGTACCCGTGATCTTGTCCTTTTGGTCATAACCCAAAGCTCATGACCATAGGTGAGGATGGACGTAGATGGACCGGTAAATTGAGAGCTTTGCCTTCCGGCTCAGCTCCTTCTTCACCACAACGGATCGATACAGCGTCCGCATTACTGAAGACGCCGCACCGATCCGCGTGTCGATCTCACGATCCACTCTTCCCTCACTCGTGAACAAGACTCCGAGGTACTTGAACTCCTCCACTTGGGGCAAGATCTCCTCCCCAACCCGGAGATGGCACTCCACCCTTTTCCGGGCGAGAACCATGGAATTGGTACCTACAATTATACTTTTTTCCGTGTGGCCTTAATGATATTTTGTGGTATTTAATCCTATTTACAGATCAGTGTTGGCGTTAACGCACTTTTTGTGTCTTTTTACACATTGACATATTTTACCTATTTTATCGATTATCCCAATCCGCCGGTGTTTAGTTTATATTTGCAGTGTCAAATTTTGTCCCCGTTTATTGCGTTTTTATTGGTCGTAAATTTTGATTCGCCGAAGGTTTTATCAAGTTTTTATCAATCACAAATATGAGTTGGGAAATTGTGTTAGATGTAAATATAAACGGAATACAATGATTTGCAAATCATTTTCAAGCCATATTCAGTTGAATATGCTACAAAGACAACATATTTGATGTTCAAACTGATAAACTTTATTTTTTTTGTGCAAATAATCATTAACTTTAGAATTTGATGCCAGCAACACGTGACAAAGAAGTTGGGAAAGGTGGCAATAAATACTGATAAAGTTGAGGAATGCTCATCAAACACTTATTTGGAACATCCCACAGGTGAACAGGCAAATTGGGAACAGGTGGGTGCCATGATTGGGTGTGAAAGTAGAGTCCATGAAATGCTCAGTCATTCACAAACAAGGATGGGGCGAGGGTCACCACTTTGTCAACAAATGCCTGAGCAAATTGTTGAACAGTTTAAGAAAAACCTTTCTCAACCAGCTATTGCAAGGAATTTAGGGATTTCACCATCTACGGACCGTAATATCATCAAAGGGTTCAGAGAATCTGGAGAAATCACTGCACGTAAGCAGCTAAGCCCGTGACCTTCCATCCCTCAGGCTGTACTGCATCAACAAGCGACATCAGTGTGTAAAGGATATCACCACATGGGCTCAGAAACCCACTGTCAGTAACTACAGTTGGTCGCTACATCTGTAAGTGCAAGTTAAAACTCTCCTATGCAAGGCGAAAACCGTTTATCAACAACACCCAGAAACGCCATCGGCTTCGCTGGGCCTGAGGTCAACTAAGATGGACTGATACAAAGTGGAAAAGTGTTCCGTGGTCTGACGAGTCCACATTTCAAATTGTTTTTGGAAACTGTGGATGTCGTTTCCTCCGGACCAAAGAGGAAAAGAACCATCCGGATTGTTATAGGTGTTAAGTTGAAAAGCCAGCATGTGTGATGGTATGGGGGTGTATTAGTGCCCAAGACATGGGTAACTTACACATCTGTGAAGGCGCCATTAATGCTGAAAGGTACATACAGCTTTTGGAGCAACATATGTTGCCATCCAAGCAACGCTACCATGGACGCCCCTGCTTATTTCAACAAGACAATGCCAAGCCACGTGTTACATCAACGTGGCTTCATAGTAAAAGAGTGCGGGTACTAGACTGGCCTGCCTGTAGTCCAGACCTGTCTCCCATTGAAAATGTGTGGCGCATTATGAAGCCTAAAATAGCACAAGGGAGACCCCCGGACTGTTGAACAACTTAAGCTGTACATCAAGCAAGAATGGGAAAGAATTCCACCTGAGAAGCTTCAAAAATGTGTCTCCTCAGTTCCCAAATGCTTACTGAGTGTTGTTAAAAGGAAAGGCCATGTAACACAGTGGTAAACATGCCCTTTCCCAACTACTTTGGCACGTGTTGCAGCCATGAAATTCTAAGTTAATTATTATTTGCAAAAAAATAAAAAAGTTTATGAGTTTGAACATCAAATATGTTGTCTTTGTAGTGCATTCAACTGAATATGGCTTGAAAAGGATTTGCAAATCATTGTATTCCGTTTATATTTACATCTAACACAATTTCCCAACTCATATGGAAACGGGGTTTGTACTTTTAACTTCATCCTGTGCCATGTCTCCAGTAAATGAGTAGTTTTAGCCTTCATGAGTCCAATGAAACTTCACTTTTTATGTCCCGCTGAGGCGATATCGTTGGAGGATGGAAGTTACAAAAGGCCTAAGAAAAAGCCAAATGCCCCGAAGGGAGCTCTTGTAGGTGTGTGACGTTTGTCATGTACGTGTTTCATAATCTGAACCTGGTATGACACTTTACCTCAAAATCCTGCCTGAATTGAATTTGACTGTCTGTAGATATGACACAAGGTGGAGTGTTGACAGGGTTCCAATTTTAAATAAAGCTGGTTGTGTGTGTGTGTGTGCTTGCGAGCACGTAAGTGTGTGTGCAAGTGTGTGTGCAAGTGTGTGTGCAAGTGTGCGCCCTCTGAGCGGCGACACATCTGCAACTGAAAGCAACACGGCGGCGATAGCGAGGCGGGAATGTCACCGGGGATAAGAGCCCAATCCGGCAATAAAAGGCCTGGGCGGAGGTTGGGATGAAAGGATGAGGTCTAACACGGGGCCGCCCAGCGTCAGCCAGCTCTGCGCCCGGCTCAGAACCTTCCGCTCTTCTGTTGCTCATAAACGCCAAGGTATAAGCTGCCAGCCGGCGAAGGAGAAGATGTCAAGAGAAGACAAATGGACTCGTTCTTTCCTCTCTGGCTGAGGAGAGTGCTGGGCATGGGCGAGCTCTCACGTGGGTCCTAATGGCGGCCGTGTCTCTTTTGACCTGCCCCCGCTCGCCATCGGTGTCTGAGGACTCGTGCTCGCACTCAGCCAACACAGTAAACATGTTGCCTCTGCCATGCACCCTTGCACCACCTTCACCATCTGCTACGGCTCCATGAAGAATTAGCTCGTGTTTGCTCCGGCGGAACAGCGCCCTCTGTCTCCAAAGCTCTGCAATGGACGTCCAATGTGTGTGTGTGTGTGTGTGTGTGTGTGTGTGTGTGTGTGTGTGTGTGTGTGTGTACACTTCACCAAGCCCAGAAACAAATCACACATTGATTTTGTACTTTAGTGCAGATCCAGATCAACGTTGTGTCACATTGCAAGACAACATGGCTTTTCTCCCCATCATGAGCAAAAGTGCAAAGTTAGATATTTGTAGTTAATTTAGTACTTAATTAGTCAGGTAGACAGTTAGTTAGGTAGGTAGTTTGATACTTAGTTAGATAAGTAATTAGGTAGTAGTTTTGTCCCGATACCAATGTTGTTTCGATACTTTTCGGTACTTTTCTAAATAAAGGGGACCACAGAAAGGCATTGTTGGCTTTATTTGAACAAAAAAATCTCAGGGTACATTAAACATATGTTTCTTATTGCAATTTAGTCCTTAAATAAAATAGTGAACATACAAGACAACTTGTCTTTTATTAGTAAGTAAGCAAACAAAGGCTCCTAATTTAGTCTGCTGACATATGCAGTAACATATTGTGTCATTTTCCATTCTATTATTTTGTCAACATTATTAAGGACAAGTGGTAGAAAATGCATTATTAATCTACTTGTTCATTTACTGTTAATATCTGCTTACCGTATGTTTCGGACTATAAGTCGCAGTTTTTTTTTCATAGTTTGGCCGGGGGTGCGACTTATACTCAGGAGCGACTTATGTGTGAAATGATTAACACATTACCGTAAAATATTAAATAATATTATTTAGCTCATTCACGTAAGAGACTAGATGTATAAGATTTCATGGGATTTAGCGATTAGGAGTGACAGATTGTTTGGTAAACGTATAGCATGTTCTATATGTTATAGTTATTTGAATGACTCTTACCATAATATGTTACGTTAACACACCAGGCACCTTCTCAGTTGGTTATTTATGCCTCATATAACGTACACTTATTCAGCCTGTTGGTCACTATTCTTTATTTATTTTAAATTGCCTTTCAAATGTCTATTCTTGGTGTTGGGTTTTAACAAATAAATTTCCCCCAAAAATGCGACTTATACTCCAGTGCGACTTATATATGTTTTTTTCATTCTTTATTATGCATTTTAGGCAGGTGCGACTTATACTCCGAAAAATACGGTACTTTCTCTTTTAACATGTTCTATCTACACTTCTGTTAAAGGCCTACTGAAAGCCACTACTTCCGACTACGCAGTCTGATAGTTTATATATCAATGATGAAATCTTAACATTGCAACACATGCCAATACGGTTAACGGTTAACTTATAAAGTGCAATTTTAAATTTCCCGCTAAACTTCTGTTTGAAAACGTCTATGTATGATGACGTTTGCGCGTGACGTCAATCGTTGAAACGGAAGTATTCGGACACATTGTATCCAATACAAAAAGCTCTGTTTTCATCTCAAAATTCCACAGTATTCTGGACATCTGTGTTGGTGAATCTTTTGCAATTTGTTTAATGAACAATGGAGACTGCAAAGAAGAAAGTTGTAGGTGGGTTTGGTGTATTAGCGGCTGGCTGCAGCAACACAACCAGGAGGACTTTGAGATGGATAGCAGACGCGCTAGCCGGTGACCTCACCTTGACTTCCTCCGTCTCCAGGCCGCCGACCGCATCTAGGATCGTCGCTCCGTCGATCGCTGGAACGCAGGTGAGCACGGGTGTTGATGAGCAGATGAGGGCTGGCGTAGGTGGATAGCTAATGTTTTTAGCATAGCTCTGTGAGGTTCTGTTGCTAAGTTAGCTTCAATGGCGTCGTTAGCAACAGCAATGTTAAGCTTCGCCAGCCTGGAAAGCATTAACCGTGTAGTTACATGTCCATGGTTTAATAGTATTGTTGATTTTTTGTCTATCCTTCCAGTCAGGGGTTTATTTATTTTGTTTCTATCTGCATTTAAGCCCGATGTGCTATCACGTTAGCTCCGTAGCTAAAGAGTTCGCTGATGTATTGTCGTGGAGATAAAAGTCACTGTGAATGTCCATTTCGCGTTCTCGATTCTCATTTTCAAGAGGATATAGTATCCGAGGTGGTTTAAAAGACAAATCCGTGATCCACAATAGAAAAAGGAGAGAGTGTGGAATCCAATGAGCCAGCTTGTACCTAAGTTACGGTCAGAGCGAAAAAAAGATGCGTCCTGTACTGCACTCTAGTCCTTCACTCTCACGTTCCTCATCCACAAATCTTTCATCCTGGCTCAAATTTATGGGGTAATCGTCGCTTTCTCGGTCCGAATCGCTCTCGCTGCTGGTGTAAACAATGGGGAAATGTGAGGAGCCTTTCAACCTGTGACGTCACGCTACTTCCGGTACAGGCAAGGCCTTTTTTTATCAGCGACCAAAAGTTGCGAACTTTATCGTCGATGTTCTCTACTAAATCCTTTCAGCAAAAATATGGCAATATCGCAAAATGATCAAGTATGACACATAGAATGGATCTGCTATTTAAATAAATAAATACAAATTTCAGTAGACTAATAATAATCACTTATTCTTCTGCACTGTCCATCACATCATTGCACGTAGTCCTGCTGTAGTCAAAAATGCACCTTTTTTTACTGTTGTCGGCCTGTGGTCACCTCACACAAGCTGGATTTTGACGTCCAGAAAGACTCCTATCAAGATTTTTTGCTCATTATAATGGCCCTACGGCAGGGGTCACCAACCTTTTTGAAAGCAAGAGCTACTTCTTGGGTACTGATTAATGCGAAGGGCTACCAGTTTGATACACACTTAAATAAATTGCCAGAAATAGCCAATTTGCTCAATTTACCTTTAACTCTATGTTATTATTAATAATTAATGATATTTATCTTTGTGGAAACACTGATCATATTAATTATTTCTCACAATAAATATATATAGAAACAGATAGATATCAATATGCAACACTTTATTTTTATATTTTCTCTAAGTGCACATTTTTCAAATTGAACATTTTCAAATGATCACTTCTAAGACAGTCTTGTGAAATCACAATATCCCATTTTAACTAGCTAGCCACTAACATTTTTTTTAACAAATCATGAATTACTTTGCACCTTGTTTGTACAAATAATAACTCATGTAAAATACAAAAGTCAACACTCAAATTTTTAAATAAATCATGTCACACTTTGAACTGGACGCCAAATCTGCTATCTGTTTCTTTGTCAGTTAGTGAAGACCAAGTCTTTAAAATATTTTCTTGGACTTTCAAATTCTATTTGAGTTTTGTCTCTCTTAGAATTAAAAATGTAGAGCAAAGCGAGACCAGCTTGCTAGTAAATAAATACAATTTAAAAAAATAGAGGCAGCTCACTGGTAAGTGCTGCTATTTGAGCTATTTTTAGAACAGGCCAGCGGGCTACTCATCTGGGGCCGTACTTATCAAGCTTCTTAGAGTGCCATTTTACACTTAAGTCCTGAGAATTTGCGAAATTTAGTCCTACTCTCAAACTTAAGAATAAAAGCTTTTTATCAACGTTCTTAAGTCTAAGAATCACTCCTACTCTCCACGATATTTAAGAGACCTTCAGAGGTGTCTTAAGTGGTTAGGAGTTGCCAGCAGGGGATGGCACTGAGGCGAGAGAGACGTGCGCGAACATTCAGGGAGCGGAACGATGTTCTGGATTTGTTTGATGACGAGCAGCTAATCAAACGGTATCGTTTAGACAGAGCGGGTATTATTTTTGTCACAGATTTAATACTTTTCGATTCCATGTTGATTTCTGCATGTGGCTGCAGTGGGCTAGTATATATAGAGCCACCCACACCAGTTTCAAATTAGTTGCCTAATTAATGAATTGGAAAGAAAATGTTATGACAGTAGCGTATGTGTGTGGCCGTGAGGTGAGTGACGTCAGTGAGTGTGTGGGCGAGAGAAGAGAGGGAGCGGTAGCGTGAGTGCCGGCGGGGACTAGTTTGTTTTGTATTATTTTGTAGTTTATTGTCAAAATATACACTCCCATTGTCCACTTAAATATTTCCAAGATATTTCTTTATTCTTAGACAACGGATTCCCTTCCGTGATTGGTCATTTCTATGGACACAGAAATGACGTCACCTAAAATTCCATTTACGGCACATAGTAATGTCGTAATTCAGCTCTGAGTGTGACACTTAAGATTCAGTCCTACACTTCGCTGAAAGTGTGAGTAAGACGCTTGATAACTAACTTTTAAGTGCAGCTTTCAGCGAATAATTTATTTACTCTTAAGTCAACTCTTAGCAGACTTCTTAGGAGTAATTCTGAGAAGCTTGATAAGTACGGCCCCTGGTCCTTACGGGCTACCTGGTGCCCGCGGGCACCGCGTTGGTGACCCCTGCCCTACGGTAATGAGTGATGGCGCCACCTGTTGCTGTGGCATATCCTTGACGGCCTGTGCCTACAGATGAGTTTTTAACTCCGCTCCCGGCGTGGCCGCGCCCTCATTTTTTTTTTACTGTGGAGCGTTGAGGAGAAAATAGCTTTTGTTGGTGTGCACCGAGCATAAATCCCATTTGTTTGCAGCGATTGGTCTTTTGGATGTCGGCGTCAGGAACGGCGGCACAATGCGCTGATATGATAGCGTTTGTAGACGGGAACAAATGGCAGGTATGCTTTGTAATGTGTGCTGATGCTTTGGCAGCGTTTGCGGTAATTATGGATGGGAATGAATCAAAAGAATGGACCGGGGGACACAAAGACCAGGAGGAGGGGCGGGGGGGGGCGGTAGAGCCGCCTGCCTGAGGACAGATTATCTATTCTTTCTCTTACAGCTGAAATAAAGTCGATAGAAACGAAGAAAGAAAGCCGGAGCGATCGCTGCCTCTTCAACAAAATTGGATTCTCTCTTTTTTTTTTTTTTTATATCCAGAGGCGCCGAAATTAGAGAAAGTCCGCTTTCCTTTTTTTTGTTTGTTTGTCTTCCACCCGCAGAGGTGTTAGTATTATTACGCCTCAGGGGAACTACTTTCTCTCCGAAGGGCCAGAAGAAAGCCACGCCCCCTGACATTAACGCGGCTTTCATTTGTTCAAGCGGGGCCTTTAAGCGCCAATGACAAGTAGCCAAAGACGGAGCTTTGATGAGCGATGGCGTGCTCCACGCTTCGCCCGGCTGTCCTCACACGACCACACAGCCATTCGTCATTGTCACACACACACACACAAACACACACACCTTGGTGACGGACAGTTGATCATCTCACACACTCATTATCGTCCCACTGTGGGTCAACTTGTTATTATCACTTGGTGTGTGTGTGTTTTAGGGTTGTACGGTATACCGGTATTAGTATAGTACCGCGATACTAATAAATCATATTCGGTACTATACCGCCTCTAAAAAGTACCGGTCCCCCACCCGTCGTACGAACAAATTTTGGCTAGATAACTAAAGATAAAGGTGACGTAATCATAATATTGGATGTTAGTGGTCTATAGTTGGCAAAGACACACTGCAAAAAGTCAGTGTTCAAAAACAAGAAAAAAAAATAAAAAATTAGGAGTACCGTATTTCCTTGAATAGCCGCCGGGGCGCTAATTAATTTAAAACCTCTTCTCACTCCTGCGTTTACCAAAAGCATGCGGGATTGGCAAGCATGCGCTAATTATATTAAAACCTCTTCTCACTCCGGCGCTTACCTTATCATGAAAAGCACATTTAATTAAAAAAAAAAACGTTATTATGGTCTTACCTTTAGGTATAAATGAGTCCATGCGCAGCTTCTATAGAAGTATTCCTTATCTTTCTTCAGTTTTAAAAGTCTCTCTGTTTCGATGGAGATCTTCCTTTAAGTATTACCTCCTGCTTCGATTGAAAGTCCAGTTTAGAAAACGGTTTTATTTTAGATATGTAATCCTCCATGGTAAAAGTGGAAGCAAACAATGGCTGCTCATGCTTGCTGCTTGTTGTCTTCTTCTGCAGCACCGGTCTTCTGCAGTACCAGCAGTCGCAAGAAGGATCACTAGCGCCCTCTACCACCAGGAGGCGGAAGTCATTTAATGACTCATATTTGACCCGGCGGAAGTGCCAAGCATGCGCTAATTATTTTGCGAAACGAGTTTGACCCTGCTGTAATTCTAGGCAGGCGGATACTATATTCCCGGCGGCAATTCAAGGAAATAGGGTATTTTATTTGAACTAAGCAAAATTATCTGCCAATAGAACAAGAAAATGTAGCTTGTCAAAAGACTTTCTAAAGCTAACCTCATTGAACCCAAAAATACCTTAAAATACGTTAGGGCTGCTACAACTAATCGATTGAATCAATTAAAATTAGAGATGCTAAAATGTAATATCGAAAATTATCGGTATCGTTTTTTTTATTATCGGTATCGTTTTTTTTTGTGTTTTAAAAAAAAATGTTTTTAATTAAATCAACATAAAAAACACAAGATACACTTACAATTAGTGCACCAACCCAAAAAAAACTCCCTCCCCCATTTACACTCATTCACACAAAAGGGTTGTTTCTTTCTGTTATTAATATTCTGGTTCCTACATTATATATCAATATATATCAATACAGTCTGCAAGGGATACAGTCCGTAAGCACACATGATTGTGCGTGCTGCTGGTCCACTAATAGTACTAACCTTTAACAGTTAATTTGACTCATTTTCATTAATTACTAGTTTCTATGTAACTGTTTTTATATTGTTGTACTTTCTTTTTTATTCAAGAAAATGTTTTTAATTTATTTATCTTATTTAATTTTTTTTTTTAAAAAGGACCTTATCCTCACCATACCTGGTTGTCCAAATTAGGCATAATAATGTGTTAATTACACGACTGTATATATCGGTATCGGTAATTAAGAAATGGACAATATCGGAATATCGGATATCGGCAAAAAGCCATTATCGGACATCCCTAATTAAAATCGATTATAAAAATAGTTGGTGATTAATTTTAGTCATCGATTCGTTGGATCTATGCTATGCGCATGCGCAGAGGCTCCTTTTTAAAATGTTTTTAAATTTTATTTTTTAAAATAAACCTTTATTTATAAACTGCAACATTTACAAACACCTGAGAAACAATAATCAAAATAAGTCTGGTGCCGGTATGCTGTTTTTTTCCCAAAAAAATACTGGAAAGGATAGAAATGTAATTTGTCTCTTTTATCCGATTATTAATCGATTAATCGAAGTAATAATCGATAGATTAATCGATTATCAAATTAGTTGTTAGTTGCAGCCCTAAAATAAGTATATTCTCACTAATAACAAGTGCAATTTTCTTGGTAGAAAAAAAAAAAAGAGACCTTTTCGCTCAATATGTTGAAAAATATTCTTAAATTAAGTAAATGCTAGTGCCATTTTCTTGACATAATGATATGTGCTTGGCATCATGATTTTTTTTTTCATACTTCAAGTTATTACTTTAAAAAAGTAGTTTTATACTTGTGTTGATTGATTGAAACTTTTATTAGTAGATTGCACAGTACAGTACATATTCCGTACAATTGACCACTAAATGGTTTTTCAACTAGTTTAAGTCGGGGTCCAAGTTAATCAATTCATGGTATGATGAATGAGTGTTGATGACACAGCTTTGCATCAGTTGATATTCTAGTTTCAAGCATGTTTTACTCAATATAGGTCATCAAATCTCAGCAACAATTAGGGTGGTCCCAAAAATTTACTGTGTGTCGGTTTTAAAAGGGCCCCCCCTCTGGTCAACATATAAAATAACAAGTGAGCGTAAGAAATTGAAATGTTCCTCCTTTGGACAAAATGTATTAAAAATACAATAATATAGAGACATACTGTAATATCTTAAAGTAAATAATGAAAATTAAAAACAATTACAAACAAAAACATTGAATTGAACTAAAAGCAGTCTTTTCTCACAGTTTGTCAACTTTTTTCTTATAAAATTGGGAACAATTTGTCATATTTTTTCTGTTTCTGTAATATTGCAATATTTTCTTGTAAAATTATGACTTTTTTAACGTAAAATTATTACCCTTTAATGTATAAAATGGTGACATTTGTCATATAAAATTCCGACTTTTTTTTTGTTGTTCTTGTAAAATAGTGACATTTTTTGAGTAAAATTATGACCTTTGTCGTAATTCCGATGATTAATAATATATTGCCAAAATGTTAAAGTTTTCTTATAAAATTGCGACTTCTGTCGAGTAAAACTACGACTCTTTTCACAAAATTGCCAAAATGTTAAGTTTTTCTTGTGAAATTGTCCCCTTTTTCTTGTGAAATTCCAACTCATTTTTCACAACAAGCTTTTTTATGTTTGCATAGTTTGCATATATTATTAATTTTGTAAATACAAACCTTTATACCGTATTTCCTTGAATAGCAGCCGGGGCGCTAATTAATTTAAAACCTCTTCTCACTCCTGCGCTTACCAAAAGCATGCGGAATGGGCAAGCATGCGCTAATTATTTTAAAACCTCTTCTCACTCCGGCGCTTACCTTATCATGAGAAGCACATTTAATAAAAAAGAACGTTATTATGGTCTTACCTTTACTTATAAATGAGTCCATGTGCAGCTGCTTCTGATCAAAAGCAGTCTTCCTTATCTTTCTTCAGTTTTAAAAGTCTCTCTGTCTCGATGGAGATATTCCTTTAATTATTACCTCCTGCTTCGATTGAAAGTCCAGTTTAGAAAACTGTTTTATTTTAGATATGTAATCCTCCATGTTAAAAGTGCAAGCAAACGATCGCTGCTCACGCTTGCTGCTTGTTGTCTTCTTCTGCAGCACCGGGTCTTCTGCAGTACCAGCAGTCGCAAGAAGGATCACTAGCGCCCTCTACCACCAGGAGGCGGGAGTCATTTAATGACTCATATTTGACCCTGCGGAAGTGCCAAGCACGCGCTAATTATTTTGCGAAACGAGTTTGACGGATACTATATTCCCCGGCGGCAATTCAAGGAAATACGTTATGTCTAGAAAGGGTGGTCTTCAAGAGGGAGGCATTTTTCGGAGGTCTCAAGAAGGTAACAAATACAAGAATGTGCGTGTGTGAAGTGAGATAGTGTGTGTTGCCACTCAACTGTGGGGACATGTTGTCTTTTTGGGGGACATTTTGGATGAAATGCGAGGATGAGCTTCTCGCACTATTAGAGAGTGTGTGTGTGTGTGTGTGTGTGTACGCATGTGTGTGTGTGTTACTGTAATACTTGCTGGGAGGACATGTTGGTTAATATGCAAGGACGAGCTCCTCTCAAAGTAATAGACATTGTTTTCGTGTGTGTGTTTGTGAGAGTGTGTGTGTGTGTTTGAAGGATGAAGGCTGCACAGAGGAGAGGAGATGAGAGGAATTAAAGAAAGACGAAGAGACAAGGTGGCTTTTCAGCTGAGGAGATGGGGGTCAGGAGTGGGGATCAAAGTGGGAGTGGGGGGGCAGTTTCCATAAAGAGGGAGAGTGGGGAGCGCAACAGGAGAGGAGTTAGAGACGCTGGGAAGGCTGATGAAATGGAGGCAGAAATCCGGAAAGCGGATTTAGATAGCAAGATGGAATATGGGGAAGTGTGTGCGTGAGAGTGGGTGTCACTGAGAGGCGAAGTGGAAGGCGGCGAGAGTGGGGGGGATGAAAAAAAAAAGGGGAGTGGTAATTGAGAAGAATGAAAGGCTAAGAGCTGTGAAGAGTGTATTAGTTGTACTGCGTGAGAGAGCCATGGATCATTTAGTGACATCCATCTGTTGCGTTGAGGATAATGGGGATTTATGGCACCATTTGAGGCCAAAATGGCGGAATTATCCGACCACGCTGTCATAACGTGGGCAAAGTGTATCGCCGGCCTCTTGTCTGTGTGCAGCCGTGTCGTGTTAGATGATGAAGGAATGTTTTTTTATAAATGTTGCCGGGGGTTCACATTTATCCTCCCGCTCAATTATTTGCTGTTGTGCACCCATAGGTGGAGGAAAATATGTGGCACCACCCCACTCCCCCCCGCCACTATAAATGGAATCATTTGTCTTTAAAAATGTTACAGGTGCACTAGGGTTGTACGGTATACCGGTGTTAGTATAGCACCGCGATACTAATGAATCATTTTCGGTACGATACCGTCTCTGACATTGCTGGTTTTACGAGCAGAGGAGCATGTTCGGCAGCGCACAATCACAGAGTACTTACAAGCAGACACAGTGTGTCGACCAGGGGTCACCAACGCGGTGCCCGCGGGCACCAGGTAGCCCGTAAGGACCAGATGAGTAGCCCGCTGGCCTGTTCTAAAAATAGCTCAAATAGCAGCACTTACCAGTGAGCTGCTTCTATTTTTTGAATTTTATTTATTTACTAGCAAGCTGGTCTCGCTTTGCCCGACATTTTTAATTCTAAGAGAGACAAAACTCAAATAGAATTTGAAAATCCAAGAAAATATTTGAAAGACTTGGTCTTCACTTGTTTAAATAAATTCTTTTTTTTTTTTTTACTTTGCTTCTTATAACTTTCAGAAAGACAATTTTAGAGAAAAAATACAACCTTAGAAATGATTTTAGGATTTTTAAACACATATACCTTTTTACCTTTTAAATTCCTTCCTCTTCTTTCCTGACAATTTAAATCAATGTTCAGGTAAAAAAAAAATTCTATTGTAAAGAATAATAAATACATTTTAATTTAATTCTTCGTTTTAGCTTCTGTTTTTTCGACGAACAATATTTGTGAAATATTTCTTCAAACTTATTATGATTAAAATTCAAAAACAATATTCTAGCAAATCTACAAAATCTGTAGAATCAAATTTAAATCTTATTTCAAAGTCTTTTGAATCTATTTTAAAGTTTTTGTTCTGGAAAATCTAGAAGAAATAACGATTTGTCTTTGTTAGAAATATAGCTTGGTCCAATTTGTTATATATTCTAACAAAGTGTAGACTGGATTTTAACCTATTTAAAACATGTCATCAAAATTCTAAAATTAATCTTAATCAGGAAAAATTACTAATGATGTTCCATAAATTCTTTTTTTAAGTTTTTCTCTTCTTTTTTTCGGTTGAATTTTGAATTTTAAAGAGTCGAAATTGAAGATAAACTATGTTTCAAAATTTAACTGTCATTTTTTTCATGTTTTCTCCTCTTTTAAACCGTCCAATTAAGTGTAAATATCATTAAGTATTAATAATAACATAGAGTTAAAGGTAAATTGAGCAAATTGGCTATTTCTGGCAATTTATTTAAGTGTGTATCAAACTGGTAGCCCCTCGCATTAATCAGTACCCAAGAAGTAGCTCTTGGTTTCAAAAAGGTTGGTGACCCCTGGTGTAGACAGAAAAGGGAGAATGGCCGCATTTTGGCTTAAAAACTAAAGATAAAGGTGACGTTATAACACTGAAACGCCCTCGGGAAGAGGTGCTTTAAGACAGTGTTTTAGCTACTTCTAAATCACTAATCCTGGTCTCCATGGCGACAAATAAAGTATGTTTCTTACAAGTATCATCCCTGCAGGACGAGGAATAGGTAAAAATGCTTCACTACACACCGTAGCTCACCGGCATCAAAATGTAAACAAAGGATCTACACCTAACATCCACTGTAATGATATCAAGTACAGGCACGTTTCTAGTCGATACTACTATGATTACGTCAATATGTTTTGGCATTGCAACATCTTCTTTCGTTTTTTTTTAAATCTCTCATAGGATGCCACCTGTGCAACAAATCCAGTCGGGAAATTTCCTCGCTCCTAAATATTCCAAAGTCAACTGTCTGCTTTATTGTAAGAAAATGGAAGAGTTTGGGAACAACAGCAACTCAGCCACCAAGTCAACTGACAGAGATGCAGTCAAGCACGTCGCCACTGATGAGTCACGCTTTTCCATCTGACAATCTGATGGACGAGTCTGGGTTTGGAGGTTGCCAGGAGACCGCTGCATTTCGGACTGCATTGTGCCGAGGGTGAAATTTGGTGGAGGAGGAATTATGGTGTGGGGTTGGTTTTTCAGGAGTTGGGGTTAGCCCCTTAGTTTCAGTGATTTGGAGCGGGCGCCTTCCTCTTCCAACATGACTGTGCACCAGTGCACAAAGCAAGGTCCATAAAGACATGGATGAGTCTGGTGTGGATGAAGTTGACTGGCCTGCACAGAGTCCTGACCTGAACTGATGAATTAGAGCGGAGACTGAGAGCCAGGCCTTCTCCACCAACATCAGTGTGTGACCTCACCAATGCACTTTTGGAAGAATGGTGGAAAATTCCTATAAGCACACTCCGCAACCTTGTGGACAGCCTTCCCAGAAGAGTTGAAGCTGTAATAGCTGCAAAAGGTGGACCGACATCATATTGAACCCTATGGGTTAGGAATGGGATGGCACTTCAAGTTTATATGTGAGTCAAGGCAGGTGGCCAAATACTTTTGGCATTATAGTGTATTTTAGCGAGGGAGGCAAACATCAAATTAGTGTTTTATTATTTAGCTGAAGGACTATAAACATTTTACACACAATAAAACCATAACAATAATGACTTTTAAATATTTAAAGCTACAAATCTTCTCCCCTAAAGGCTTGAATTGTGTTGTTGATAATCTCTTCACTTCTTTTCCAAGCTTCATCTCCGCCTGTGGGTCAAAGTATTCACGCTGCGTCATGTGGTTTTGAAATATCCAAAAAGGGAAAACCACAATTGGAGTAAAGAGAAAATACAAGTCTTAACAATTTCCTCTATGTTTAAGGTCAAAAAGTGACTCGGTTTTTGTTATGCTTTGTAACTAAAAACAAGTGAAAATCAATCTGGACTCCTACTGGTCAAATACTGTATCTTCTTTCTGACCTCGTGCTCGATCAGGACCACTGAGCTCCTGTGTTCCTGAATAGAATAAATACAACTTCCAGATGCAAATTGAAACGCAGCTTCCTGCTGTGGGAATGTGGTATTTAGGAAGCCGGCTTGTAATCACGCAGGCAAAATGATTGCTGCAGTATGGAGTAAAAATAAGTGTTCTTTAACTCCGTGTTTAGACCAGCAGCGATGTTCTCATGCTAATCCGCTAACGTGATAATTAGCCAAAGAGATGACCTCATATCATTGAGTTAAAACATTTTTTAATCCCTTTTAATTTAAAAGTGGCGACGGTTTGGCTCATTATTAAGAAACATAACAGTTTGTACACTTTGTTGTCTAAAAGCCAAGTAGAACCACCAGCCTACTTCTTTTTTTTCCTTTTTTTAACATGAAAGTGTTTTCCCCGCAAGGGATTTACTTGAAAAATACAGCTAATGTTTAAAAAAAAAACATATCATTGGCATAAATTAATTTGATTTAAAAACAACAGCACTTCTCTGATAATTACTCAGTTCACTTGCACTATATTATATTAAGTTAAAGTGAAAGTACCAATAATTGTCACACACACACACTAGGTGTGGCGAAATTATCCTCTGCATTTGACCCATCACCCTTGATCACCCGCTGGGATGTGAGGGGAGCAGTGGGCAGCAGCGGTGGCCGCGCCCGGGCATCATTTTTGGTGATTTAACCCCCAAATCCAACCCTTGATGCTGAGTGCCAAGCAGGGAGGTAATGGGTCCCATTTTTATAGTCTTTGGTATGACTCGGCCGGGGTTTAAACTCAACCTACCGATCTTAGGGCGGACACTCTAACCACTAGACCACTGAGTAGGTGATACGGATACACGTTTTTCACTTTCGATACGATACCACTATTGGAGCCTTGAGTATTGGTTGATACCAATATTGATCCAATACAATAACAGCACGAATCATACATACTTTGATTAGTTTTTAGTGTAGAATTTTGGAAAAGTATTGATCAAATAGAATTAGTCCCAACAGAGAACAATGGTAGATATGAAAAAGACTAACCTATTTATTATTAACCATCTGGAACGGATTTATGCTCAGGGCAATCTGACATTGGCTCATAACATGCAACACTAGATATTTCAAACCTTCTTTTGATATAATGTTGATGTTTATTGCTTACAGCTTATGAAAACCTTAAACTGAAACTATTTTTCTTTTTTAATCTGTAAGCCATAATCATCTGAGTTGTATTAAATAGATGCATGACATATGTTGCTTTGCATGTAATGAGTTAAAATCTCATATTCGTTTCACACTTTAAGTTGAATTGCTGACGGTAGAGGTTGCCCTCTAGTGGGTTCTTCAGACCACCACACACTGCCAGGAAGTCAGGGTATAACACTGTTTTATTTTGTTGAAACAACGTGCGAGCCTTTTACTTTCCAGCAACAAGTCTTTTTCTGCGTCTGCTCAGCGGCACCTCCAACTCCCAACTACTCGTCTCATCACGGCTGCTGCTAATAAAGGCGACAGGTGATTAGATAACAAGGCCCACCTGGGCCATCTACGCACCTGTCGCTGTCTTCGAGGCCGGTCCTGGCACACCCCGTTCCGCTGCAGGCCCGCAGGCCACGCCCCCCCCTCCACACTGACATAAATGGACTTTTATACCATATTCTCATTTTATGAGTTCCACCTGTATAATATAATGACTGAGCGAAAATGTGGTTGGAGTAAAATAATCAACTTTTCTTTGACTACAATTGAGCATTCACCTACCGAAGAAGCATCTGAGTGGCAAATTGTTGTAAGCTTTTGACCACAAACTTAGTCACCATTCGTCGTTCCAGGCCGAATGGTACTCTTCCCTGCCGCGGTGAAAGGTAGCTGCAGACGTGAACTGGAGCTATTAGTGCCCGTTTCCAAACCAGTCAGAATATGTTTCCTCATGCACATCTGAATGAGAAGGCATTCATTTCAATTTAACAGGTAGTAGCGCTAATATTAGTACCTGTTGTATTTACGTCAGATGGCTGCTACTGCCTGGGATGAGATCGGCACGGTTCAAAAACGCGACATTTATTGCATGCTGTATGTGCTCCAACTAGAAATGTCCGATAATGGCTTTTTTGCCAATATCCGATATTCCGATATCATCCGACTCTTAATTACCGATTCCGATATCAACCGATACCGATATATACAGTCGTGGATTTAACACATTATTATGCCTAATTTTGTTGTGATGCCCCGCTGGATGCATTAAACAATGTAACAAGGTTTTCCAAAATAAATCAACTCAAGTTATGGAAAAAAGTGCCAACATGGCACTGCCATATTTATTATTGAAGTCACAAAGTGCATTATTTTTTTTTAACATGCCTCAAAACAGCAGCTTGGAATTCGGGACACGCATGAGGAGGTTGAGGTGGGCGGGGTGGGGGGTGGGGGAGGGTAGGAGGTAGCGGGGGGGGGTATATTGTAGTATCCCGGAAGAGATAGTGCTGCAAGGGGTTCTGGGTATTTGTTCTGTTGTGTTTATGTTGTGTTACGGTGCGGAGGTTCTCCCGAAATGTGTTTGTCATTCTTGTTTGGTGTGGGTTCACAGTGTGGCGCATATTTGTAACAGTGTTAAAGTTGTTTATACGGTCACCCTCAGTGTGACCTGTATGGCTGTTGACCAAGTATGCATGGCATTCACTTGTGTGTGTGAAAAGCCGTAGATATTATGTGATTGGGCCGGCACGCAAAGGCAGTGCCTTTAAGGTTTATTGGCGCTCTGTACTTCTCCCTACGTCCGTGTACACGGCGGCGTTTTAAAAAGTCATAAATTTTACTTTTTGAAACCGATACCGATAATTTTGAAACTGATACCGATCATTTCGATGGGTTCTACATGTAAAGCGACTTTGGGTACTTAGAAAAGCGCTATATAAATCCCAGGTATTATTATTATTATTATTATTTCCGATATTACATTTTGAAGCATTTATCGGCCGATAATATCGTCAGTCCGATATTATCGGACATCCCTAGTTCCAACCCCAACCCAACCTTGGAATTATTAAAAGCAGCGCTGTTGCGGTCTTTTCTAGTAAAATGTCGGCAAACTTCGGTGGGCTTTTTCCGCCCGGGAACAGCCATGTTGACCAAACAAAAATATCGCTGATATATAGTTTGTTAATTAAAAAAATAATAAAAATCACACCAGTGTACAGTAGTACATGAACATATGTGGGTATGGTTATGGTATAATGAAAAAATAAGCTAGTTTTATTCTATATTGTGTATAACCACACTAAGTGTGCATAATAATTAGAGTCTTGGCCATTGTCCCTTGTAATTACAGCAACCAGTGTTATAAAACTACCGTATATATGTCTCACATACGTTCTTTGTGTGTTAGCTTGAAAAATAACAAATCTGCTCTTTTGGCTTGTCAAGTTGTGCAATTATAAACTGAACAGAACATCGCTTAAAGTGCATTGTACAGGTATATATGTATTGGCGGGTAAGCTCGGCTCAGCTGGTCATCATGGTCCTTTACAAAAGCAGTTTGTTTTTAAATCAGTATTTATTTGTGGACATGTGGTATAGTAAGCGGTCTTGATCTTGCTCTATCGTCTTTAATAGTAACACTCCAGTATGAGTCATTTCCATATATTAGCTTCAGCCTATTTACTGTTGTGGAGATGTCCTGATGGATAGTCTGCAGATGGCGCGTCAAGTTTGTAGTATTTTTGTCGAAGAAAATCAAGTCACAAGGTTTACAAGTTGTCTCCTTGTGTCTGCTCTTCTCTTTCTTTCCGGTGTAGAAAACATATTGTATTGATGTCCTGCAATCTGAGGGTCACTGGTTCAAGACCTTCTACCATCCTAGTTTTTGTCCGTTGTGTCCTCGAGCAAGACACTTCACCCTTGCTCCTGATGGGTCCTGGTTAGCGCCTTGCATGGCAGCTCTCGCAATCGGTGTGTGAATGTGTGTGTGAATAGGTGAATGTGGAAATAGTGTCAAAGCGCTTTGAGTTCCTTAAAAAGGTAGAAAAGCGCTATACAAGTATAACCCATTTACCATTTACCATTTGTATTGCTTGTATACCGATACGTGACTTTTTCCCGGAAGTGGTGGTCAACCAAGCTGAGATGGCTGTCGTATAGCAAGCAGGGCGCAAACTATCTGAGTACAAAAGAGGCTTAAAGGCCTACTGAAATGATTTTTTTTTATTTAAACGGGAATAGCAGATCCATTCTATGTGTCATACTTGATCATTTCGCGATATTGCCATATTTTTGCTGAAAGGATTTAGTAGAGAAAATCGACGATAAAGTTCGCAACTTTTGCTCGCTGATAAAAAAAAAGCCTGGCCTGTACCGGAAGTAGCGTGACGTCACAGGAGCTAGTATTCCTCACAATTCCCCGTTGTTTACAATGGAGCGAGAGAGATTCGGACCGAGAAAGTGATGATTACCCCATTAATTTGAGCGAGGATGAAAGATTCGTGGATGAGGAACGTTACAGTGAATGACTTGAGAGGCAGTGATGGACGTATCTTTTTTCGCTCTGACCGTAACTTAGGTACAAGCTGGCTCATTGGATTCCACACTCTCCTTTTTCTATTGTAGATCACAGATTTGTATTTTAAACCACCTGGGATACTATATCCTCTTGAAAATGAGAGTCGAGAACGCGAAATGGACATTCAGTGCCTTTTATCTCCACAACAATACATCGGCGAAATGCTTTAGCTACGAGCTAACGTGATAGCATCGTGCTTTAACTGCATATAGAAACAAAAGAAATAAACCCCTGACTGGAAGGATAGATAGAAAATCAACAATACTATTAAACCGCGGACATGTAAATACACGGTTAATGCTTTCCAGGCTGGCGAAGGTTAACAATGCTGTGCTAACGACGCCATTGAAGCTAACTTAGCAACCAGACTGCACAGAGCTATGCTAAAAACATTAGCTCTCCACCTATGCCAGCCAGCCCTCATCTGCTCATCAACACCCGTGCTCACCTGCGTTCCAGCGATCGGCAGAAGGACGAAGGACTTCACCCGATGTGTTTGGCAGCCCGGAGACGTAGGAAGTCAAGGTGAGGTCGGCAGCTAGCGCAGCTAGCGCTCCAACAAAGTCCTCCTGGTTGTGTTGCTGTAGTCCGCTGCTGATACACTGATCCCACCTACAACTGTCTTCTTTGCAGCCTTCATTGTTCATTAAAAAAATTGCAAAAGATGTCCAGAATACTGTGGAATTATGAAATGAAAACAGAGCTTTTTGTATAGGATTCTACGGGGTACCATAACTTCCGTTACGCTGACTTCGTCACGCGCATACGTCATCATACCGCGACGTTTCAGCCGGATATTTCCCGGGAGATTTAAAATGTCACTTTATAAGTTAACCCGGCCGTATTGGCATGTGTTGCAATGTTAAGATTTCATCATTGATATATAAACTATCAGACTGCGTGGTCGGTAGTAGTGGCTTTCAGTAGGCCTTTAAATATTCTTATGATTGGACACCGTTCATGCTTTTCCACCCGCCCCTCCCCCACATGCAACTGTGATCGAATATTTTGCCCCCACCCGCTTCAAGACAAAATTAAATACTATCGAATGTCGTCACTGTCAACATTTTCGTCTCGTTTTAACTCGTTGACTAATTTGTCAAATGAAATTTGTCACTGTTGTAGTCAATGCGCTTTTGTTTAAATTTGTCATCGTCCTAATTTTGTCAAGGGAAAATAAGTCCTTGACGATAAAGAAGACAAACATTTTCAGTCAACAAAATTAACACTGATTTTACTGACCATTTCCTCCAACTAAGTACGTTGTTTCTTCCGTGTTTGAAAACTCTGAGTGTGTGAGCTATGAACCCCTCCCCCCTGCGCATGGAGGACAAGGAGGACGAGGGACACACACAGCGCTGCAGTGATCAGTGACACCTCAGCGTCAATCACTTGTCCATTTGGTTATGGTTTTAGTTTATTTTGACATGCTATACCAGGGGTCGGCAACCTTTACCACTCAAAGAGCCATTTTGGCAAGTTTCACAAATTAAAGAAAATAATGTGAGCCACAAAATGTTTTTTTAAATTTAAAATGAAAAACACCGCATACAAAGCTTAAATTGCTTTGTGCTATGTTAACCAGGGGTCTAGGACACACGCACTTTAATATGGAAATTTGATGTTAGTGCGGCCCGCGAGTTTTGAATGAATGGCGCTGGATAGCGTCATACTTGCCAACCCTCTCACTATTTCCGGGAGACTCCCGAATATCAGGGCGTGATGGCACTGCTTTTAGCGCCCTCTACAGCCTGCCCATACAGTGTACCTGCTCGTCCACATGTAGAATGCAGCTTCAGCTTGCTCACGTAAGTGACAGCAAGGCGTACTAGCTCAGCAGCCACACAGCTTACACTGACGGTATAGCCGTATAAAACAACTTTTACACTGTTACGTTACAAATATGCGCCACACTTTGAACCCACACCAAAAAAGAATGACAAACGCATTTCTGGAGAACATCTGCACTGTAACACAACATAAACACAACACAACAAATACCCAGAATCCCATGCAGCACTAACTCTTCCGCTCAACCGACGCACGGAGGGGGGGGTTCATGTGTGGGGGGGTTTGGTGGTAGCGGGGGTGTATAATCTAGACCGGAAGAGTTAGGGCTGCATGGGATTCTGGGTATTGGTTGTGTTGTGTTTATGTTGTGTTACAGTGGGATGTTCTCCAGAAATGGGTTTTTCATTCTTGTTTGGTGTGGGTTCACAGTGTGGCGCATATTTGTAACGTAACAGTGTTAAAGTTGTTTTTATACGGCTACTGTCAGTGTAAGCTGTGTGGCTGATGACTAAGTATGCCTTGCTGTCTCCTATGTGTGCAAGTAAAAGCTACATACAACATGTGGCCAGGCTGGCACGCTGTTTGTAAATGCTATAGATGACAACTACTGCAGTGCAATTAGGGCACGCCCTTAATTTAGTACTTAGAGTAAAAATAGGATTGTATTTGCCCTGGGAGTTATCTAGGAGAGACACTGAGATCCATAAGTCTCCTGGGAAAATCGGGGGGTCGGCAAGTATGCAGCTGAGCCGCATCAGAGTGGTCAAAGAGCCGCATGCGGCTCCGGAGCCGCGGGTTGCCGACCCCTGTGCTATACAGATGTGCAAACATTTTACTCTAGTTTGATCAACTTTGGAAATATATATTTTCGAAACAAAATGCAAATTAAATAGTTAAAATCTGTATTTGCACATGTGCACATTTTTTTTTTTTACATTACTCGCACAACCAATATGTGTGTGAATAAATTACTCTGAACGGTCCTGTGAAGGGGGCGCAAACCGGAGGCTAACTTGCTATAATGCCTGCTGTATAGCTCGTCTAGCAACATATACACAGCGAGACTGTGAGAGTTCAAACTCGGGCCGCTCGATGAATCGGAATTGAATCGACATTGAGGTTTTAATTAGTGCAGTAAATAACCGCAAAAGGCTGATGTTGTTTTTTTTTTTTTCTCTTCGCTATCACTGGCATTAGAGTGGCAGACATGTTCGCTAATCAGAGATGTTGAGCCTTGCGTTTGTTCGTCTCTCGCTTCAAACAGGAAGAAAGACGTTTTACTTTGTGCAATGCTCTTAGCACCTTATTTTACTGTAGAATTAACTGAACAGAATGACCCCTCTTGGCGAAGAAAAATACCGAGGTCAAAAATTGGTTGTCGAAGAGGAGCTTTGAAAGGCTGAAATCATGGGTATCACGGCACCTTATTACCTTGAGCAACACAATGATTTTCCAGAATTACAAAACCTTTCACTGAGGTGGAACCATCACGTGTTATATTATCTAACATCATTGACAAACAGCAGCATTTTATAATAGTCCACTTTTTTACTTTTGACATACAAACCATACCAACATTTCTACCACGACTGGGATTCAAACCCACTTTGCAGAGCAAGCACTAATGACGCCTGCCACGGAGCCACCGGGTGTAAAATGAGGAAAACCTGTCCTCATTCTAATCTGTGACAGAGCATGATGTGAACAAGAATGCGTTTGGGGTAAAATTTCTTTTGAAGCGCCTTGTCATTCAATAATTTACATTTTAATGTGCTTCTTCACGCAAAAACGGCCCCCCCCCCACTGATGGGGGGGGGGGGGGGCGTGACGTGACGTGCGGTGAGGTTCATGACTGGTGAGGCACTGACTTCATCACAGTCAGATTTACAAACATATGAACCCTAAAGAGTATCTTATTCACCATTTGATTGGCAGCAGTTAACGGGTTATGTTTAAAAGCTCATACCAGCATTCTTCCCTGCTTGGCACTCAGCATAAAGGGTTGGAATTGGGGGTTAAATCACCAAAAATGATTCCCAGGCACGGCGCCGCTGCTGCCCACTGCTCCCCTCACCTCCCAGGGGGTGAACAAGGGGATGGGTCAAATGCAGAGGACACATTTCACCACACCTAGTGTGTGTGTGACAATCATTGGTGCTTTAACTTAACTTTAACTTTACACATACAAACTGTAGCACACAAAAAAGCACATTTAATTTTAAAAAAACGTTATTATGGTCTTACCTTTACGTATAAGTGCGTGGAACAGTGGTGTTTGTGTTGGAGGAGTTGTAAATGAATGAAATATGAAATCCGTGCTGCAGTCTGCAGGTGTACCTAATGTTGTGTCCCTGCGGTCGTTCGCAGCTCCTCCGGCGCGAGCATTGTTGTTTTTGCACTTTTTGGCTTCTTGTTAAGTGACTTTTTTTGGGTGGATTCGGTCTTGCACGTGGAGGGTTTGGGTGTGGGCTTCGGTTGGTGTGGCGCTCCCGAACGGGCGGTGCATTCTGCGGCGGAGATGCTTGGCACCAGGAGGCGGGGTTATGAGGCGAGCCTCTCACAGTGCGTCTTCGCAGCAGTTGACAGCACATTTTAGCTCGGATGACTTCATTGCGTGACGTTGTTGGAGTTGTTGTAGCGGGCTGTGCATGACCAAATATCCTATGGGTTCCCTCCGGGTACTCGGGCTTCCTCCCACCTCCAAAAAACATGCACCTGTGGGATAGGTTGATTAGCAACACTAAATTGTCCCTAGTGTGTGAATGTTGTCTGTCTATCTGTGTTGGCCCTGTGATGAGGTGGCGACTTGTCCAGGGTGTACCCCGCCTTCCGCCCGAATGCACCCCCCGCGACCCCAAAAGGGACAAGCGGTAAAAAATGGATGGGATGGATGAGAGAGGATGATCTACCGCACGGTGATGTGTTACACAAAGTAGATTTGCAGTCAGTCGTATCATTTATGACTGACTGCAAATCTATTTGTCTTAGAGATCATTGTGACAAAAAAGAAGATAAACTCAATTTATCTTCTTTTTGTCACTTAAAAACATGCCGAGGACATGACCTCGGTGTCCTCAATGCTAGTTACTGCCATGCCGCCAACACACTCA
>NC_084746.1:47757265-47792265 GCF_033978785.1 Entelurus aequoreus | reverse complement strand
TATATACTATCATCATAATACAGTCATCACACAAGATAATCACAATGCTTCGATATCTGAATTGGAAAAGAAAAAGGAAAGAAAAGGAAACATTTATTTTTGATTCATTGCCAATATTGTTTGTTTGTTTTGTATTATTTTGTAGTTTATTGTCAAAATATACACTCCCTTTGTCCACTTAAATATTTCCAAGATATTTCTTTATTCTTAGACAAGGGATTCCCTTCCGTGATTGGTCATTTCTATGGACACAGAAATGACGTCACCTAAAATTCCGTTTACGGCACATAGTAATGTCGTAATTCAGCTCTGAGTGTGACACTTAAGATTCAGTCCTACACTTCGCTGAAAGTGTGAGTAAGACGCTTGATAACTAACTTTTAAGTGCAGCTTTCAGCGAAGAATTTATTTACTCTTAAGTCAACTCTTAGCAGACTTCTTAGGAGTAATTCTAAGAAGCTTGATAAATACGGCCCCTGGTCTGCACATTACATTGTTTTACTCCTTTTTGCTGCCTTAGCGTGAACCTCTGGGGTTTACAAATAAAAAAAGCCGGTAAACTCAAATGTGTGATTTTCAAAAGGCTGTACACATAATCACGTTTTTAATCAAGAGAGACTATTTATCTTGTTTATTTGCCACCACGCCAACAGCGGAGAAAACTCCCGGCCGAGATTATTGAAATGCACCTGAAAGGTAGAGTCATTTTCTCGGCAGGTTCAGAGGACTGCTTATGGTAATAAAAAGCGAGATGTCATTAGATGCGCTGGTATTTGCCGAGTTTTCTGAAGGGGGTGGAGAGAAGGGGCCGGGGGGTTGGATATAATAATACCTATGTTGAGAGATTGCGAGATGGAGATGGAGGAGCACATGCTTCCCCAGCCTCCTTCTCAGTCACCTCTGTGAATATATTGTTCATGCGTTTGACCTACATTCAGGATGCTGATGTATGCGGATTTACACTGTGAGAGGGAGCAAGAGATAAAAAGAGATAAGGGCCCGTGTGTAGAAATGTACCTTTTTCACACTCCGACCACCCACTTTGATTTTGTTCCACTTGCCTGGCTTCTAAGATTAGGAATGAAAAAAAAAGTGCGCGAGCATCCACCAAAGGTGTACCATTCCTAAAACACCAGTTCCTCGCTCCTCCTGCTGAGTGAACAGGAGTTTGAGCGAAGACAACATTCTAGATGAGGGGTGTCAAACGTATGGCCCGAGGGCCGGATCAGGCCCGCGAACAGGTTTTATCCGGCCCGCGGGATGAGTTTGCTAAGTATAAAAATTACCCTGAAATTTTTGAATGAAGGAAACAGCTTTTCTAAATATGTCCACTAGATGTCACAATAGCAAATCTTTGTAGATGATGCTACATATGTAAAAAAAATAATAAAATAAACCACATGATGTCAAGGAAAATGATCAAACTACATAAATAACATCCTGTAATTTGATTTTGATATCATTTTTTTATCTTGATAGATTGAAAATTAACACCAATGAGTTGACTGATGAACATTATCACATAATTTATTCAGCAAATATACCGTATTTTTCGGAGTATAAGTCGCACCGGCCGAAAATGCATAATAAAGAAGGAAAAAAAAAAAAATAAGTCGCACTGGAGTATAAGTCGTATTTTTTGGAGAAATTTATTTGATAAAACCGAACACCAAGAATAAACATTTGAAAGGCAATTTAAAATAAATAAAGAATAGTGAACAACAGGCTGAATAAGTGTACGTTATATGACGCATAAATAACCAACTGAGAACGTGCCTGGTATGTTAACGTAACATATTATGGTAAGAGTCATTCAAATAACTATAACATATAGAACATGCTATACGTTTACCAAACAATCTGTCACTCCTAATCGCTAAATCCCATGAAATCTTATACGTCTAGTCTCTTACGTGAATGAGCTAAATAATATTATTTGATATTTTACGGTAACGTGTTAATAATTTCACACATAAGTCGCTCCTGAGTATAAGTCGCACCCCCGGCCAAACTATTAAAAAAAAACTGCGACTTATAGTCCGAAAAATACGGTAAATAACATCCTGTAATATGATTTTGACATCATTTTTTATCTTGATAGGTTGAAAATTAACATCAATGAGTTGACTGATGAACATTATCACATAATTTATTCAGAAAATATAAATAACGACATACAACGATAGACTACTATTAACCGCAACATATAAGTGTAAAAAAAACAACAACAACATTATGATTTGTACAATTTCAGAAGGTGCTTGTTCTATTTTTAAACAAAGAAAACAATCTGAAGTTGTCTTTATTTTTAAGATATTGTGCTGTGATTTTACCAGTCCGGCCCACTTGGGAGTAGATTTTCCTCCATGTGGCCCTCGATCTAAAATGAGTTTGACACCCCTGTTCTAGATAAAGCTTGCGGACATTTGGAGATGCACTTTTGACAACATGCACCTGCTTTGAAGTAAAACCTGCTCCCTGCTTGTTGTCTCTAATGAAAACTACACTATATTGGCAAAAGTATTTGGCCACCCATCCAAATGATGAGAATCAGGGGTCCTATTCACTGCAAAAACTGAAATCTAAGTAAGATGAAATATCTCAAATAAGGGTGATATTTGCTTATTTTCTGTCTGATAAGATCATTCTTCTCACTAAGCAGATTTCATGTCAGAGTGTTTTACTTGTTTTAAGGGTTTTAGTCCTAAATGATCTCAGTAAGATATTACAGCTTGTTGCTGAGATTTGATGACCTATATTGAGTAAAACATGCTTGAAACTAGAATATCAAGTGTTGCAAAGCTGTGTCATCAACACTCACAAGTATAAAACTACCTTTTTTAAAGGCCTACTGAAAGCCACTACTACCGACCACGCAGTCTGATAGTTTATATATCAATGATGAAATCTTAACATTATAACACATGCCAATACGGCCGGGTTAACTTATAAAGTGACATTTTAAATTTGCCGCTAAACTTCCGGTTCGAAACGCCTCTGAGGATGACGTATGCGCGTGACGTAGCCCGGCGAACACGGGTATGCCTTCCACATTGAAGCCAATACGAAAAAGCTCTGTTTTCATTTCATAATTCCACAGTATTCTGGACATCTGTGTTCGTGAATCTGTTGCAATCATGTTCATTGCATTATGGAGAAGGAAGCTGAGCAAGCAAAGAAGAAAGTTGTCGGTGCGAAATGGACGTATTTTTCGAACGTAGTCAGCAACAACAGTACACAGCCGGCGCTTCTTTATTTACATTCCCGAAAGATGCAGTCAAGATGGAAGAACTCGGATAACAGAGACTCTAACCAGGAGGACTTTTGACTTCGATACACAGACGCCTGTAGAGAACTGGGACAACACAGACTCTTACCAGGATTACTTTGATTTGGATGACAAAGACGCAGACGTGCTACTGTGAGTATGCAGCTTTGGCTTCTAAACATTTGATCGCTTGACAGTATGTGCGCAACTTTTTTTTGCGTATGTACGTAACTTTTTTAAAATATATAAGCTTTATGAACCTTGGGTTAGGTGAACGGTGTTTTGGGCTGAGTGATTGTGTGTGTTGATCAGGTGTTTGAATTGTATTGGCGTGTTCTATGGAGCTAGGAGCTAGCAGAGGAGCTAGGAGCTAGCGTAACAAACACGCAGGTGTTTTTATGCGGGATTAATTTGTGGCATATTAAATATAAGCCTGGTTGTGTTGTGGCTAATAGAGTATATATATGTCTTGTGTTTATTTACTGTTGTAGTCATTCCCAGCTGAATATCAGGTCACCCCCGGCTCTCACAGCATCTTCCCTATCTGAATAGCTTCAACTCCCCACTAGTCCTTCACTTGCACTTTACTCATCCACAAATCTTTCATCCTCGCTCAAATTAATGGGGAAATTGTCGCTTTCTCGGTCCGAATCTCTCTCACTTCATGCGGCCATCATTGTAAACAATAGGGAACTTTGCGTATATGTTCAACTGACTACGTCACGCTACTTCCGGTAGGGGCAAGCCTTTTTTTTATCAGATACCAAAAGTTGCAATCTTTATCGTCGTTGTTCTATACTAAATCCTTTCAGCAAAAATATGGCAATATCGCGAAATGATCAAGTATGACACATAGAATAGATCTGCTATCCCCGTTTAAATAAAACAAATTCATTTCAGTAGGCCTTTAAGTAATAATTTCTTATTTCAAGCATGAAAAAAAAAAAATCATGACTTTGACACAATTGTGTCTCGTAATTAAAACAGATGACAGCCAAATGGGCTTTGCTGTTTTATTTTCAATGAAACAATAGAAAATTTGTACTCATATAGGATTTTGAACAGAAATAGTTCATGCACATTCAGATAAATCCTTCAAAATTACAATTAAAAAATGTATGGCCGGGGGGCCGGGCTGTATATAAGCGCTCTAATTGACTGAAAGAGCACGCACTTGGCGCAATGATGTCATGTTATCGATGGAAAAATGCATTTTTAGACCATATGATTTGCCTGAGTGGCTAGGAGACCCCGAGAGTAACGGTTGCCTTGTTGCCTTTCCATTAAGAACAATACATTAGTTTTTAGTATAAGTTTGCCGGTTTCAAGAAATGTAATGCCGAGCGCATATCATTATGTCAAGATAATGGCACTAGCATTTACTTCATTTAAGAATATTTTTCAACATATTGAGCAAAAAGGTCTCATATTATTTTTTTCTACCAAGAAAAGTGCACTTGTTATTAGTGAGAATATTCAAATTTTAAGGTATTTTTGGGTTAATTGAAGTTAACTAATTTTACTTGTTTTGGAAAGTTTTGACAAGCCAAATTTTCTTGTTCTATTGGCAGATGATTTTGCTTAGTTCAAATAAAATACCCCTCATTTTTGTATTTTTTTTTCTTGTTTTTGAACATTGACTTTTTGCAGTGTAATCACTTGGCCCGGTGTATAAAATCAAGCACTTTAGTTCATGGAGACTGTTTCTGCAAATATTTGTGAAAGAATGGGCCGCTCTCAGTGATTTCCAGCATGGAACTGTCATAGGATGCCACCTGTGCAACAAATCCAGTCGGGACATTTCCTCGCTACTAAATATTCCAAAGTCAACTTTATTATAAGAAAAGTGAAGAGTTTGGGAACAACAGCAAGTCAGCCACCAAGTGGTAGGCCACGTAAACTGACAGGGAGGGGTCAGCGGATGCTGAAGCGCATAGTGCAAAGACTTTCTGCACGGTCAGTTGCTACAGAGTGTCAATACGTGGACTATGGGTTGTTGTGTTTTCCCGGAATGCAACGGAAAGTTGGCGCGGGCAAGTAATGAATGTAAGTACATGATTTATTAAAACACCAACAAACTCCAAAAAAAGGAAGCAAACAAAATGCGCGCACAATGGCGCAGAACAAACTTGACTAATGAAACAAAACTTGCACAAAAGCAGAAACTATGAACAATAAAGGAAAACTTACTTGGCATGGAACAGCATGAAAACTATGGCAGACAGGAATATCATGGGTAGCAGTAGCATGGATGGATAGATAGATAATGTCACCAGGATGAACAACAGAAACAGACAGGCTTAAATAGCAGTGACATGATCAGTGGAAACAGGTGCGTGACTCAAAACGTGAAACAGGTGCGTGACATGAGGACAGGTGAAAACTAATGGTTGCTATGGTGACAAAACAAGAGTGAAAAAGCAGGAACTAAGTGTCCAAAACCCAAACAGAACATGACTTAAACCAAACATGATCAACAGACATGACACAGAGCTCCAAACTTCATGTGACCTTCCAATTAGCCCACGTACAGTACGCAGAGAGCTTCATGGAATGGGTTTCCATGGCCGAGCAGTTGCATCTAAGCCATACATCACCAAGTCTAATGCAAAGTGTTATTATTAATGTACAGTAGAACCTTCATTTACAAACTCAATTGGTTCTTGAACAAGGTGCGTAAATAGAAAAGATTGTATATTGAAGCACATCTAGTCATAAGAAACAATGTAAACGTGAATAATGGTTTCCAGCCTTGACGATATTTTAGTCAACGTTTGTACACTTAAAACACAATATAAAGCGCTATACAGTAGTGTGTAAAAATCCAACATAATTTGGTGATAGATCAACTTTCTATTTAATGACAATGTCAAAACAACAATAAGCTGAACTGTCCTCCTCGTATGCAGCCGTCCTGCCGACACACACACACACACACACACAAACTGTCACTAGCTCTGTGGTGCACTCAGTTCGAAACCACAAAACTCCTTAATTTCAACAGCCAGGTTACTACATTGATTAGGACTATACAAATAAATCCACTCCACATTGTTGTTTAATCTTCTTGGCAATCAACAGAAAGGTGGGGATGGAGGCAGTGACTGTGAATACTTACTGAATGTTTCAAACCACACATCACTTGTCTGTTGCTTTTTTTTAGATTCGTATAGACCGGGCAAAACTTGGAAAATGTTGTAAAAAGGCTGAACAAAACATGTAAAAGCATGATCAGCCCTCCCACTATGGCTGCACTGCGAGACACACAATGTGTGGATGAAACATTTGTACACGTAGACAAGGTTTGTGCATGAAAGCATATTTTAATTTGGTCTGTGGTTCATAAATAGAAAAGTCTGTACAATAAGGGCTTCATAAATCGAGGTTCCACTGCATTACATTATATAATTCAGCCTAGTGTTGTCCCGATACCAATATTTTGGTACCGGTACTGGTACCAAAATGTTTTTTGATACTTTTCGGTACTTTTTGATACTTTTCTAAATAAAGGGGACCACAAAAAATTGCATTATTGGCTTTATTTGAACACAAAATCTTAGGGTACATTAAACATATGTTTCTAATTGCAGGTTTGTCCTTAAATAAAATAGTGAACATACGAGACAACGTGTCTTTTAGTAGTAAGTAAACAAACAAAGGCTCCGAATTTAGCTGCTGACATATGCAGTAACATATTGTGTCATTTTCCATTCTATTATTTTGTCACCATTATTAAGGACAACTGGTAGAAATTATTTATTAATCTACTTGTTCATTTACTGTTAATATCTGCTTACTTTCTCTTTTAACATGTTCTATCTACACTTCTGTCCAAATGTAATAATCACTCATTCTTCTGTTGTTTGGATACTTTACATTAGTTTTGGATGATACCACAAATTTGTGTATCAATCCGATACCAAGTCGTTACAGGATCATACAGTGGTCATATTCAAAGTCCTCATGTGTCCAGGGACGTATTTCCTGAGTTTATAAACATGATATACATTTTTTTAAAATGAAAGAAGATTTTGTGATGCTAAAAAATATCGATGTAACCATAGTAGTATCGACTAGATATGGCTCCTGTACTCGGTATCATTACAGTGGATGTTAGGTGTAGATCCACCAATGGCGTTTGTTTACATTGTAGCGTCCCCGAAGAGTTGGTGCTGCAGGGAATTCTGGGAATTTGTTCTGTAGTGTTTATGTTGTGTTGCGGTGCAAACATTCTCCCATAATGTCTTTGTCATTGTTGTTTAGTGTGGTTTCACTATACGACACATGTTTATGACAGTGTTGGCGTTGTTCATACGGCCACCCTTAGTGTATGGCTGTTGACTAAGTATGCTTTTCATTCACTTGTGTGATCAACGTTAGGATCTTCGCCTTGACAGTAACTAATGATCGAACATACTGAAATCTTGTCTTGTCTTTGCCAACTATAGACCACTAACATTCAATATTAGGATTCCTTCACCTATTTCTTTAGTTATCTAGCCAAAATTTGTTCGTACGACGGGTGGGGGACCGGTACTTTTTAGAGGCGGTATAGTACGGAATATGATTTATTAGTATCGCGTAGGGTCGGGTATCGAGTATCGATTGGAACCGGGACTAACTTTCCGATTCTCCCGGAATCGTTCAAAAGTTTAAATTTCGATTCCTATTTTCGATACCCAGTCCGCCGACGGGAAAAAAATATGTCCGCCGAACCGGAAGAAGAAGCCGCTGAACACCAACGAAGAAGCGCCCACCGCCGGAAGTGTTAGCATAGCCGTGCGAGTCAGTCAAGCTCAAGCATGGATAGCGGGCGTCGGCGGTCGAAAGTGCATCATACACTTGTGTGTGTAAAGGTGTTTTCATGAGGTTTCCTGCAGCATCATACACTTATGTGTGAATATGTTTTCATGAGGTTTCCTGCAGCATCATGCACTTATGTGTAAAGGTGTTTTCATGAGGTTTCCTGCAGCATCATACACTTGTGTGTGTAAAGGTGTTTTCATGAGGTTTCCTGCAGCATCATACACTTGTGTGTGTAAAGGTGTTTTCATGAGGTTTCCTGCAGCATCATACACTTATGTGTAAATATGTTTTCATGAGGTTTCCTGCAGCATCATACACTTATGTGTAAAGGTGTTTTCATGAGGTTTCCTGCAGCATCATACACTTGTGTGTGTAAAGGTGTTTTCATGAGGTTTCCTGCAGCATCATACACTTATGTGTAAATGTGTTTTCATGAGGTTTCCTGCAGCATCATACACTTGTGTGTGTAAATGTGTTTTCATGAGGTTTCCTGCAGCATCATACACTTATGTGTAAATGTGCTTTCATGAGGTTTCCTGCAGCATCATTCTAGAGGCTAACCTTTCCTGTGATAAAATGGCAACCAAGGTAATCAAAAAGGTTAACCAACGAGCGAGATTTCTCTACAGAATTTCCTCTCTGGTCAACAAAAGCACCTTGAGGATTCTGGTGGGAACTCTCATTCAACCCTTTTTCGATTACGCATGCACCTCCTGGTACCCTAGCACCTCCAAAACCCTCAAATCTAAACTCCAAACATCTCAGAACAAGCTAGTCAGGTTACTTCTAGACCTCCACCCCAGATCCCACCTCACTCCTACCCACTTCTCTAAAGTGGGCTGGCTCAAGGTGGAGGACAGAGTTAAACAACTTGCACTGAGCCTAGTCTATAAAATCCGCTACACCTCCCTGATACCGAAGTACATGTCAAACTACTTCCTTAACGTAAATGACCGCCATAACCACAACACCAGGGGGAGCTCCACTAACCACGTTAAACCCACATTCCGAACTAACAAAGGTCTTAACTCATTCTCTTTCTATGCCACATCAATGTGGGATGCGCTCCCAACAGGTATAAAAGAAAAGGCATCTCTATCCTCCTTCAAAACCGCAATAAAAGTTCACCTCCAGGCAGCTACAACCCTAAACTAACACCCTCCCCGGATTGCTAATAATCAAATGTAAACAATCAAATGCAGATACTTTTTCTTATGCCTTCTGATCTCTCTCTCTCTCTCTCTCTCTCTCTCTCTCTCTCTCTCTATGTCCACTACTTGATGTCCATATCCTATCCCCCCCCTCCACACCCCTGATTGTAAATAATGTAAATAATTCATTGTGATTATCTTGTGTGATGACTGTAATATGATGATAGTATATATGATAGTATATATCTGTATCATGAATCAATTTAAGTGGACCCCGACTTAAACAAGTTGAAAAACTTATTCGGGTGTTACCATTTAGTGGTCGATTGTACGGAATATGTACTTCACTGTGCAACCTACTAATAAAAGTCTCAATCAATCAATCATACACTTATGTGTGTAAATGTGTTTTCATGAGGTTTCCTGCAGCATCATACACTTGTGTGTGTAAAGGTGTTTTCATGAGGTTTCCTGCAGCATCATACACTTATGTGTAAATGTGTTTTCATGAGGTTTCCTGCAGCATCATACACGTATGTGTAAATGTGTTTTCATGAGGTTTCCTGCAGCATCATACACTTATGTGTAAATGTGTTTTCATGAGGTTTCCTGCAGCATCATACACTTATGTGTAAAGGTGTTTTCATGAGGTTTCCTGCAGCATCATACACTTATGTGTAAATGTGATTTCATGAGGTTTTCAAAAATAAAGCTCTCTTGAGGAAAGTGTACCCCTGGGAAAATGTATTCATAATTTATAATATTTATGTTCTGGTTGAAAACAGCCCTGTGAGGAATTTATAGTAAAGTTCATAAAAAGTTAATAGAATTAAAATTGATGGAGAATGTCAGACTATTTCATTCAGAAAGACTGTAGGTTAGCTAGCTCATTTAAAATATCCTAAACTTTTTTTTGACCCTGCCTCTTAAAAGAATCGGAATCGAAACAAGGAATCGGAATCGTTCGAATTCAAACGATACCCAACCCTAGTATCGCGGTACTGTACTAATACCGGTATACTGTACAACCCTAGTTCAGCACAAAAATCGTATTGTTTTTTTTTTAGTGATAAACTGTGTTCAAATGCAACTTTTACCCAATTTTGGCCAAACAAAAAGCTGGCCTCTTTTCTAATTATCTCAGAGGCGCTTGTTGGTGCGTCCTCACAACACATGATCAATAACATCATTGCAAATTAACGGAATCGGGGGGAAAAAAAATCTACATTTCTAATCAACACCACGTGGCGGCGGTGAAAAGGGACGCTCAGTTGTCTGAACGCTAATTGTTTGTGAGATAGCACACACACACCTGCGGTTTTACGAGCGCCAGCCTAAATGTGTAATTTTACCTTTTACTGTTATTTGTTTGCACTGCTGCATGAGTCAGCACTGAGGGGCTAGGGGGGTGGGGGGGTTGGAAAAGGTGGAATATTGCCATAAAAAGTGTGCGGAAAGGCATTGTTAGGCAAGCGGTATATGTGGCAGGTCGTGATGGATCGGGGAACAAAACACCCGGGGGGGGGGGGGTGGGGGGGGACGCGAGGGAGCTGCGCACCAAACACATTTTTCATTTAATTGGAACAAACGGGCGTCGCCTTTTGTTTGTGCCGCGGCGACCCCGACGGTGGAACATTCTAATTAGAGCGCGTTGTTGTCGTGGCGTGTTTATTTATGTCACCTCACCCTCTTGACACACCCTTCCGCCTCCAGGCCGCCCGGACGTGGTGGAGTCGGTGCAGGATGAGCCCACCTACAACGTGAGCAGCGAGCTGACGCTGGAGGTGAGCCGCGCCAACGACAACCAGGTCATCACCTGCGCCGTGGACCATCCCTCGCTGGCGCCGGGGGACAAACGGAGCGAGCACACCCTGAGGGTCTTGTGTGAGTCACTTTAAGAACTCTTTCCAATTTGATTTGTGCCGCCAGTGATTTAACAGTAATAACAAGTGCACTGTTTATTTATATGGAGGATAAAAAGAGCAGGGCCCGTGGCTTTACCCGCTTACCCGAGTGGGCCCGAGTCCCGCGCTGCCCCCTCGTGGCCCACGCCGGCACTGCTTGTTGTGTAAGGCGCTTATGTCATCGAGCGAGACGGCGGGATGGCGGCGCCGGCAGGGTGCAGATAGTAGTAGATGGAGATACGGATGAATGAGAGCATCTTTGCCGTCTTTCAGTGCAGCGTTATGTAACACGCTGTGTGTGTGTTTTCACTTACAGATTCCCCGAACGTTCAGATACTGCCTGAGAGTGATCTGCCTCGTGAGGGGGAGAAGTTTCTTCTCCAGTGTTTGGGCAACAGCAACCCTGAGTAAGATGCGCCATGCACGCCGCCGGCACACACACGCACACACACACACACGTGTTGTAAATGATTCATACACAAGTCTAGACCCTGAATGCTCCTCACGCACACACGGTCCACTTACATATCTCGAGCCGCGGTTGCATCACGTTAACGGCAACGTTCCAACCATACTTGCCAACCTTGAGACCTCCGAATTCGGGACATTGGGGGGGGTGTTTGAGGTGGGCGGGGTCGGGGTGGGCGGGGCCATGGCCGTGGTTAAGGGGGAGGAGTATATTTATAGCTAGAATTCGCTGAAATTCAAGTATTTCTTTATATATATATACTGTATATATATATATATATGTATGTGTGGGAAAAAATCACAAGACTATTTCATCTCTACAGGCCTGTTTCATGAGGGGTTTCCTCAATCCTCAGGAGATTTCTCCTGATATAGTCTTGTGATTTTTTCCCACACATACATATTACCACGGTATCGAGCACTATTTTTTGGATAATCTAATTAAGACATATATATATATATATATATTAGGGCTGTGAATCTTTGGGTGTCCCACGATTCGATTGAATATCGATTCTTGGGGTCGATATTCAAAATCGATTTTTTTTCAAGTCAACACAATTCTCGATTCAAAAACGATTTTTTTCCCCGATTCAAAACGATTCTCTATTCATTCAATGCGTAGGATTTCAGCAGACATGCAAGCAGAGTAGTAGATTTTTGTAAAAAGCTTTTATAATTGCAAAGGACAATGTTTTATCAACTGATTGCAATAATGTAAATTTGTTTTAACTATTAAATGAACCAAAAGTATGACTTATTTTATCTTTGTGAAAATATTGGACACAGTGTTGTTGTCAAGCTTATGAGATGCGATGCAAGTGTAAGCCACTGTGACACTATTGTTCTTTTTTTTTTTTTATAAATGTCTAATGATAATGTCAATGAGGGATTTTTAATCACTGCTATGTTGAAATTGTAATTTTTTATTGATACTGTTGTTGATAATATTCATTTTTGTTTCACTACTTTTGGTTTGTTCTGTGTCGTGTTTGTGTCTCTTCTCAATTGCTCTGTTTATTGCAGTTGCTGGGTCGGGTTTGGTTTTGGAATTGGATTGCATTGTTATGGTATTGCTGTGTATTGTTTTGTTGGATTGATTAATTAAAAAAAAAAAAAAATAAAAAATAATTAAATAGAAAAAAAAATAAATAAAATAAAATATTTTTTTTTAAAATGAGAATCGATTCTGAATCGCACAACGTGAGAATCGCGATTCGAATTCGAATAGATTTTTTCCCACACCCCTAATATATACATATATATAGAGATAAAATAAATACTTGACTTTCAGTGAATTCTAGCTACCGTAATTTCCGGACTATAAGCCGCACCTGACTATAAGCCGCACCAGCTAAATTTAAGGGAAAATACAGATTGCTCCATATATATATATATATATATATATATATATATATATATATATATATATATATATATATATATATATATATATATATATATAACCAAATAGTAGCCCGGGCGTTTATTTCACAAAATCGATTTTGGAGACAGGCGTTTAAAAGAAGCAGGCGGTTATTTGCACAAGGCTTTTATTTATTTTTGCACCAGCCTGCACCAGTCCATTATTTGGTTACAATGGTTACTGTCCAGTAAAAAAACTTTAAATGTAAAAGCTATTGTAAACATACAAACAAAAAAACAAGAGATCAACATGAGGTAGGCTATCAAAAGACAAGTGATCAACAAGGCTTCAACATGGCAGTAGTGCAACAATTGTCAAATAGAATACCAACACTAAAAATAAATACACTTTTTGAATAAAGCAGCCTACCGGGAAAAATAAAATGATGGTACCCAGTACTCAAGTATAAAACCCACCATCAAAACAGAACAATAATTCTGTCACTTACATAAAATAAAGGCTACATTACTCCAAGTTTTAAATAAAGCAGCATACAGGAAAAATAAAATTGTGGTACCAAGTACTCTATAAAATCATCAAAACAATAATACTGCAGAAAACGCAACCCCAGTAGCATTTTAATCTAAATTATGCAAATAACAGCCCATGGGCGGCTATTTGGACATAGGCGGTTATTAGGAAGAGGCGGTTAATTCACAAAATGGGGTCAGACCCCGGGCGGCTATTAGGACATGGGCGGTTATTTGCACAAGGGCGTTTATTTGGTAATATACGGTATATATATATATATATATATATATATATATATATATATATATATATATATATATATATATATATATATATATATATATATTAGAGATGTCCGATAATATCGGTCTGCCGATATTATCGGCCGATAAATGCGTTAAAATGTAATATCGGAAATTATCGGTATCGTTTTTTTATTCAGTATCGTTTTTTTGTGTGTTTTTTTTATTAAATCCACATAAAAAACACAAGATACACTTACAATTAGTGCACCAACCCAAAAAACCTCCCTCCCCCATTTACACTCATTCACACAAAAGGGTTGTTTCTTTCTGTTATTAATATTCTGGTTCCTACATTATATATCAATATATATCAATACAGTCTGCAAGGGATACAGTCCGTAAGCACACATGATTGTGCGTGCTGCTGGTCCACTAATAGTACTAACCTTTAACAGTTCATTTTACAAATTTTCATTAATTACTGGTTTCTATGTAACTGTTTTTATATTGTTTTACTTTCTTTTTTATTCAAGAAAATGTTTTTAATTTATTTATCTTGTTTTATTTGATTCATTTTTTTAAAAAGTACCTTATCTTCACCATACCTGGTTGTCCAAATTAGGCATAATAATGTGTTAATTCCACGACTGTATATATCGGTTGATATCGGTATCGGTTGATATCGGTATCGGTAATTAAAGAGTTGGACAATATCGGCATATCGGATATCGGCAAAAAGCCATTATCGGACATCCCTAATATATATATATATATATATATATATATACATATAAATAAAATAAATACTTGAATTTCAGTGTTCATTTATTTACACATATACCGTATTTTTCGGAGTATAAGTCGCACCTGCCGAAAATGCATAATAAAGAAGGAAAAAAATATATATAAATCGCACTGGAGCCCGGCCAAACTCTGAAAAAAACTGTGACTTATAGTCCGAAAAATACAGTACACTCACATAACACTCCTCTACTCATTGTTGTATTTGAAAGTGCAATGCTTTGCAGCCAGTAGCACAGCCTTTGAAGGAGCATAGGTATGGGCAGTGTAATATTCTGGGTTGGAGTCAATAACCAGGCGAGGTGATGAAGTTACGTCTCTTTACTTCATACTTCAGAACCGACTCCCACACCTGCAGTCGGGGTGCGCAATACAACGTAAACCGTTGGCCAACCAAAAAGTAACCACAGAACACTATACCCAACAGTCACCAGGAGATGGCAACAAACAACTTAGATCACTCTTACAGGCAGCATCTGTGAAATGTCATTTGCAGGAGAGGAGTGAGTTTAGGGTTGAATTGTCCATCCTCGTTCTATTCTCTGTCACTCGTCGTCGCCATGACTGTCTCTTCTTCGTTCTTCGTCTCCTCCTTGTTGTGTGCGCAGTTGTGCACTCGCCAAAAGCCGGCAAGTATTGTATTTTTTTTTTAATTGACAGCTAAATATATGCACATTTTTGACCAAATAACAATGTATGTAGACCAAAATGATTCAGCCGTAGCTGGAGGCCACGCCCCCTCCAGCTCAATGCGGGCCTGAGTGGGGACAGCCGTTCTCACGTCCGCTTTCCCACAATATAAACAGCCTGCCTGCCCAATGACGTCATAACATCTACGGCTTTTAGAGAGTAGAGTGCACAACAAGGAGAGAGAGTTCTTGGTTTCTCATGTGGGTTTATTGTTATTGTTATTGTCCTCCCAGCGCGGTAACAACACACAACAACAGCAGTCACGTTTAGTCTACCGTAAAGCAGGTCGTCTGCCGTAAACAGCAATGTTGTGACACACTTAAACAGGACAATACTGCCATCTACTGGATAGCCTGCAGAACACTGAAATTCAAGTACATATTGTATTTATATATATAATAAAATAAAAAATAAAAACAAATATATATATATATAGCTAGAATTCACTGAAAGTCAAGTATTTCATACATATATACATATATATATATACATATATATATATATACATATATATATATATATGTATATATGAAATACTTGATTTGGTGAATTCTAGCTGTAAATATACTCTCCTCTTAACCACGTCCTTAGCCACGCCCCCCCCCCCCCCCCACCTCCCGTTATCGGAGGTCTCCGCCATTGTGCGCGCCTTAAGTCCCAAACAAACACACTCCCTCTCCTCGTAGCCTTTCTGAATTATAGATGAACCACCCAGACCCATCGATCCGCACCCCTCCTGCTTCCTGTCCCCCACCCTGCATAGAGCACCACCGACGCCGCCACCGCCTCACCTGCCACCAATTTGAGCCTTTCTGTACCCGCTACCCTCCCGTCCTTCCCCGTAATGATCTCACACCAGTCACGTACACACACCTCGTGTCGAGCCACACGGTTTTATTGACAGCTTGATCCGATATGACGGAGCAGCAGAAGAGTCGGTCAATTGCGGTCGGTGGGCTTTGTGTTCGACTCCTGCAGGGACCACCTGCTGGTAACGGGTAAAATTACATGTGGAGATGGCGCGTACAGATTAAATGGGGCGATGATAGCGAGAAACACAGTTGATGGAGGTGTCAATGGGGGCACCTGTCTGTCTTCAGCATGTCAACCAAGAACAGTGCGTGTTTTGGTACCGGTACCAAAATTATTTCGATACTTTTCCGTACTTTTCTAAATAAATGGGACCACAAAAAATAGCATTATTGGCTTTATTTCAACAAAAAATCTTAGGGTACATCAAACATATGTTTCCTATTACAAGTTTGTCCTTAAATAAAATAGTGAACATACAAGACAACTTGTCTTTTATTAGTAAGTAAACAAACAAAGTCTCCTAATTTAGTCTGCTGACATATGCAGTAACATATTGTGTCATTTATCATTCTATTATTTTGTCAACATTATTAAGGACAAGTGGTAGAAAATTAATTATTAATCTACTTGTTCATTTACTGTTAATATCTGCTTACTTTCTCTATTAACATGTTCTATCTACACTTCTGTTAAAATGTAATAAACACTTATTCTTCTGTTGTTTGATACTTTACATTAGTTTTGGATGGTACCACAAATTTGGGTATCAATCCGATACCGAGTCGTTACAGGGTCATACATTGGTCATATTTAAAGTCCTCATGTGTCCAGGGACATATTTCCTGACTTTATAATCATAATATACATTTTTTTTCAACGAAAGAAGATGTTGTGATGCCAAAAAAATATCGACGTAATCATAGTAGTATCGACTAGATACGCGCCTGTACTTGGTATCATTACAGTGATTGTGTGGATCCACCAATGGCGTTTGTTTACATTTTGACGCCTGTGAGCTACGGTGTATAGCGAAGCATGTTTAGCTATTCCTCGTCCTGCAGGGATGATACTTGTAAGAAACTTACTTTATTTGTCGCCATGGAGACGAGGATTAGGGATTTAGAAGTAGCTAAAACACTGCAGACTGGGGCTGGACTTTAGCCGCTAGCTAGCTAGCCATGTCTTAAAGCACCTCTTCCTGAGGGCGTTTCAGTGTTATAACTTCACCTTTATCGTTAGTTTTCAAGCCAAAATTCTCCCTTTTCTGTCTACACACTGTGTCTGCTTGTAAGTACTCTGTGATTGTGCGCTGCCGAACATGCTCGTGTGCTCGTAAACCAGCAATGACACGACGGGAAAAATGGATTTAAAAGCTACCAAGTGCATAGCGAAGCAACAGGGGGCGCCACAACACCTAACCGGAAAAATAGGATAGGATAATATAGACTTTACATTTTTACCAATCCGACATTTGCAAGAAAACAAGACAATAATTACAGAAAATGGATGAAAAAGGGGACAAATATTCTATGATTTTCTGTGTTAAATCTAACTTTTCGGCTATGGATCAGATCTGGATTCAGTGTGAATACCGCCATCTTTATAAAAATGAAGGTAACTGGACTCTTCTGGTTTCCGTCCAGAAGGCTTCTTCTGTTCTAAAATAGTAGCCATGGAGTCTTCCTATTTATGTCCCTCGTGGTCGTGTCCCCCTGGGGGTGGTCACAGTAGAGTTGTCAGCGTGGCTGGTGAAAGACGGCCCTGCATACCAATCGCTCGTTTGCCTTCCTGGTGCACAAAACAACTCGTTAGTGGCCACTTTTCCTCCTGGAAGAGACGATCTCCAGGGAGGGATGTCAGGACATTGTTGGAAGCAGACGGTGTGATGGTGATGGTGCGAGACTCCTCTGTTAAGAGGGCCTTTCCATTTTGACAAAAATGGTTTCTGTCAAGCCACCATTCCTCCCATATCCAAAATGGAGCGTCCCTTTCTTTTTTTCTTAGATGCATATAAAATGCTAATTCTGGGACCGAAGAAGCTGTCCATGTTTTGCTATTTGTTTGTGGTAAGTGCTGTTGGTCCCTCCAATGTACAGGTCCTTGGACCTCTTACTACACGGACATCTTTTCTTTGTGGGTTCTGAACTTCTGTTCATTTGTACAAATGGTTGTTATGTATTGCAGGAGGAGTTGAGACGGCACAGACACTAGGGGGCAGTATAGCTCTATGTATTTATTATACATAGTCACTATATATATATATATTAGGGATGTCCGATAATGGCTTTTTGCCGATATCCGATATTCCGATATTGTCCAACTCTTTAATTACCGATACCGATATCAACCGATATATGCAGTCGTGGAATTAACACATTATTATGCCTAATTTGGACAACCATGTATGGTGAAGATAAGGTACTTTTTAAAAAAAATAATAAAATAAGATAACTAAATTAAAAAAACATTTTCTTGAATAAAAAAGAAAGTAAAACAATATAAAAACAGTTACATAGAAACTAGTAATTAATGAAAATGAGTAAAATTAACTGTTAAAGGTTAGTACTATTAGTGGACCAGCAGCACGCACAATCATGTGTGCTTACGGACTGTATCCCTTGCAGACTGTATTGATATATATTGATATGTAATGTAGGAACCAGAATATTGATAACAGAAAGAAATGGGGGGAGGGAGGTTTTTTGGGTTGGTGCACTAATTGTAAGTGTATCTTGTGTTTTTTATGTTGATTTAATAATAAAAAAATAAAATAAATAAAAAAAAACAAAAAACGATACAGATAATAAAAAAAACGATACCGATAATTTCCGATATTATATTTTAACGCATTTATCGGACATCCCTAATATATATATATATATATATATATATATATATATATATATATATATATATATATATATATATATATATATATATATATATATATATATATATATATATATATATATATATAATAATCAAACAATAATAATATCCATCCATCCATCCATTTTCTACCGCTTATCCCTTTCGGGGTCGCGGGGGGTGCTGGATCCTATCTCAGCTACAATCGGGCGGAAGGCGGGGTACACCCTGGACAAGTTGCCACCTCATCACAGGGCCAACACAGATGGACAGACAACATTCACACTCACACTCACACACTAGGGCCAATTTAGTGTTGCCAATCAACCTATCCCCAGGTGCATGTCTTTGGAGGTGGGAGGAAGCCGGACTACCCGGAGGGAACCCACGCAGTCACGGGGAGAACATGCAAACTCCACACTGAAAGATCCCGAGCGCAGGATCGAACCCAGGACCTTCGTATTGTGAGGCAGACGCACTAACATAATATTGTGAGAGTCCAGTCCATAGTGGATCTAACATAATAGTGTGAGAGTCCAGTCCATAGTGGATCTAACATAATAGTGAGAGAGTCCAGTCCATAGTGGATCTAACATAATAGTGTGAGAGTCCAGTCCATAGTGATTCTAACATAATAGTGTGAGAGTCCAGTCCATAGTGGATCTAACATAATAGTGTGAGAGTCCAGTCCATAGTGGATCTAACATAATAGTGTGAGAGTCCAGTCCATAGTGGATCTAACATAATAGTGAGAGTCCAGTCCATAGTGGATCTAACATAATAGTGTGAGAGTCCAGTCCATAGTGGATCTAACATAATAGTGAGAGTCCAGTCCATAGTGGATCTAACATAATAGTGAGAGTCCAGTCCATAGTGGATCTAACATAATAGTGGGAGTCCAGTCCATAGTGGATCTAACATAATAGTGTGAGTCCAGTCCATAGTGGATCTAACATAATAGTGAGAGAGTCCAGTCCATAGTGGATCTAACATAATAGTGTGAGAGTCCAGTCCATAGTGGATCTAACATAATAGTGTGAGAGTCCAGTCCATAGTGGATCTAACATAATAGTGTGAGTCCAGTCCATAGTGGGGCCAGCAGGAGACCATCCTGAGCGGAGACAGGTCAGCAGCGCAGAGACGTCCCCAACCGATGCACAGACCAGCGGTCCACCCCGGGTCCCGACTTTGGACAGCCAGCGCTTCATCCGTGGCCACCGAACCTGTGCCCCTCCCTCCACGTAGGAAAGGGGGACAGAGCAGAAAAGAAACGGCAGATCAACTGGTCTAAAAAGGGGGGTCTATTTAAAGGCTACAGTATACAAATGAGTTTTAAGATGGGACTTAAATGCTTGAAAACAACAATCCCACACGGGTACAATATGAACATAATGATATGCGGTATTTACCTCCCTGCTTGGCACTTAGCATCAAGGGTTGGAATTGGGGGTTGAATCCCAAAAATGATTGCCGAGCGCGGCCACCGCTGCTGCTCACTGCTCCCCTCACCTCCCAGGGGGTGGAACAAGGGGATGGGTCAAATGCAGAGGGTAATTTCACCACACCTAGTGTGGGTGTGACTACCAGTGGTGCTTTAACTTGAATGTGGTTGTCATTTGAATGTACTATCATCATGACTGCTAACTGGCCTACTACTCAGTGGTTAGAGTGTCCGCCCTGAGATCGGTAGGTTGTGAGTCATACCAAAGACTATAAAAATGTGTGACAATCACCGGTACTTTTAACTGTCACGCAGCATCCTGACCTAGCCTTACTCTACCTTCACCGAGTTGCGTGTCGGAGATGGCCTCCTATTTTGAACCGGATTGCAGTAATCTGCAACACCTCCTCGCCCGCTGACCAACTTCCCCGTCCGGCGACTTTCGCCTCGCGTAAGCAAAGTGTGACATTTGCCGATTGAACGTCAGCCACCCTCCCGAATGTGCACTTTCCTGCAAAACGGAGGAAAGAACAAGCTCAGAGTGCAACATCGTCCGTGGGTGTCTGAGCGCTTTCTTTCCCCTTAAAAGTGCAAAAGCGGCCTTTTAAAGGGCGCTCAGAGAGTTGTCGGGTCGGGCCGAGGAGTTAAAGCTTTGAACTGTTTCAGTTCTTTTGGGGAGTTGGGGGGGGTTTATGCCGGCAAGGAAACGTTACACAAAGCTGGCGCTCATTATGAGTTTACCCTATTAGCATAGTTCACCTGCCCGCGTATGAATCATTGAGGAAGGCGCCCGGATGCTCCTTCTTTTATCGTTGTAATGATGGCGCCCCGTCCGAGAGAAGAATTCTAAAGTAGCGACATTAATGCAGCCGAGCGTCTGCCTCCTTCTGCGTCCTGTTTACTAATGCACGATATGGCAGGGCGGCTTTCTCCACCGCCGTGACCCGACGGCGTGGAAGAACATCCGACCAATTAGCTGTCCGCCCCTCGCCCGTAAAACGCACGTGGACTATTGAGCGTGATGTTTCATAACAGCAGTCGGAGGTGCTAAATGTGCGGTTAATTGTTCCGTTAATTGCTGATGATCGCTCAGTAAGGGGCAAAACAACAGCTGATCATCTTTTATGGCCAGAAGACAGGCGCTCTTTAACATTTACATACTGCTTCATATTTCCTTGTTGGCGCTGATGGCCATTATGAGTGGCAGTCAGTTGACCTCTGCCAAGATTGTCAGAATGTATTTGCGGTTGTTTGTTTCATGCTTTGCAGGTAGGGATGTCCGATAATGGCTTTTTGCCGATATCCGATATTCCGATATTGTCCAACTCTTTAATTACTGATATCAACCGATACCGATATATACAGTCGTGGAATTAACACATTATTATGCCTAATTTGGACAACCAGGTATGGTGAAGATAAGGTACTTTTTAAAAAAATTATTAAAATAGGATAAATAAATTAAAAACATTTTCTTCAATAAAAAAGAAAGTACAACAATATAAAAACAGTTACATAGAAACTAGTAATGAATGAAAATTTGTCAAATTAACTGTTAAAAGTTAGTACTATTAGTGGACCAGCTGCACACACAATCATGTGTGCTTACGGACTGTATCCCTTGCAGACTGTATTGATATATATTGATATATAATGTAGGAAGCAGAATATTAATAACAGAAAGAAACAACCCTTTTGTGTGAATGAGTGTAAATGGGGGAGGGAGGTTTTTTGGGTTGGTGCACTAATTGTAAGTGTATCTTGTGTTTTGACTGTTTGATATGCTTTTTTATAGAGAGGTCCGATAATGGCTTTTTTGCCGATATTCCGATATTGTCCAACTCTTAATTACCGATTCCGATATCAACCGATACTGATATATACAGTCGTGGAATTAACACATTATTATGCCTAATTTTGTTGCGATGCCCCGCTGGATGCATTAAACAATGTAACAAGGTTTTCCAAAATAAATCAACTCAAGTTATGGAAAAAAATGCCAACATGGCACTGCCATATTTATTATTGAAGTCACAAAGTGCATTATTTTTTTTAACATGCCTCAAAACAGCAGCTTGGATTTTGGGACATGCTCTCCCTGAGAGAGCATGAGAAGGTTGAGGTGGGCGGGGTTGAGTTGGGGGGTGTATATTGTAGCGTCCCGGAAGAGTTAGCGCTGCAAGGGGTTCTGGGTATTTGTTCTGTTGTGTTTATGTTGTGTTACGGTGCGGATGTTCTCCCGAAATGTGTTTGTCATTCTTGTTTGGTGTGGGTTCACAGTGTGGCGCATATATGTAACAGTGTTAAAGTTGTTTATACAGTCACCCTCAGTGTGACCTGTATGGCTGTTGACCAAGTAGGCCTTGCATTCACTTGTGTAGATATTATGTGACTGGGCCGGCACGCAAAGGCAGTGCCTTTAAGGGTTATTGGCGCTCTCTACTTCTCCCTATGTCCGTGTACCACTCCGTACAGCGGCGTTTTAAAAAGTCATACATTTTACTTTTTGAAACCGATACTGATAATTACCGATATTACATTTTAAAGCATTTATCAGCCGATAATATTGGCAGCCCGATATTATCGGACATCTCTATTGACAACTGTACTGTAAACAGTCAGTGGCTACTTTTATTAACCCACTTAGTCAAGATGGGTATTAACAGCACAGAAAAAAAAAGTTTAAGTAGCACTGAATTACATAACATAAATAAAACATGTATCAAACTCGCATAAAAAATCAATTTGCAGGCAGGCACTTTTTAATTCCCAGTGGACGATGTAATGGACTGTCACACACGTACGGTTCTGGTCAGCGCCAAGTAAGTGACTTGACTTCATTGTGCGGCTATGATCTTCCTCACTTCGGCGTACATTTTTGGCAGCATTTCTCGTGCGTAATATGCCCGGCTTGGCAACTTGAGAACAGTTTTGATTTGGGCTTACATGGTAAACAACTGAAATGAATGTTTTATCCAGACGCATACATTTGTCCAAGTAGACGCATCGTGGGTTTCCTGGACGTGGTCTACATCGCTAAAAGAAAAATCTAAAGAAGAGAATCCCTCTGCCATCTTCCACTTGTTATTTTAACATATAAATCGCCCTCATCTACGACTCTCTCGTCGTCATTTGGGATGTCTGTTGTGATTTCCCTTCCTGGTTCCATGACCCGCCCTATCTTGCCTCTGATTGGCCTCTCCCTAATGTTTTGCCCTAATCTCAACCAATCGTGACTCATCATAGTAAACAACCAACCAATCATGGATGTTCTTATACGTACAAGCACGTCTTGGAAGGAAGTAGGGGAGGGGTTTAGTAGCCCATGGAGTGTTAAGAGGGGGCGGGGGAGAACAAGGAACACAACAAATAAGCTGCGTTTGGTCATTTTAACGTGAAATAAATTATATCGATATTACGATACTTTCTTAATTCATATTGTGTTTAAAAATATATTGATATATCTTGCAAACTGGATATATCCACATAGTACAGTATTTCGACTATAGTATATCCAAAGTTGACGTTGTAAAGTACTGATCCTGGACAGGATATACCGGACTAAATATACCGATTATATAACGACATACCGATATACCGACAGCCATCAGACTGTATAATGCATATGTTCCTTTTTGACTGTACTTAAATGTATAATAGACTGTATTTATATTATTCACATGTGAATAATGCTGTATAATAGACTGTATTTATATTATTCACATGTTAATAATGCTGTATAATAGACTGTATTTATATTATTCACATGTTAATAATTCTGTATAATAGACTGTATTTATATTATTCACATGTGAATAATTTAAATACAGTCTATTATACTGCATAATTCACATGTGAGTAATGCTGTATGATAGACTGTATTTATATTATTCACATGTGAATAATGCTGTATAATAGACTGTATTTATATTATTCACATGTGAATAATGCTGTATAATAGACTGTATTTATATTTATCACATGTGAATATTGCTGTATAATAGAATGTATTTATATTATTCACATGTGAATAATGCTGTATAATAGACTGTATTTGTATTATTTACATGTGAATAATTTAAATACAGTCTATTATACTGCATAATTAACATGTGAATAATGCTGTATAATAGACTGTATTTATATTATTCACATGTGAATAATGCTGTATAATAGACTGTATTTATAGTATTCACATGTGAATAATGCTGTATAATAGACTGTATTTATCTTATTCACATGTGAATAATGCTGTATAATAGACTGTATTTATAGTATTCACATGTGAATAATGCTGTATAATAGACTATTTATATTATTCACATGTGAATAATTTAAATACAGTCTATTATACTGCATAATTCACATGTGAGTAATGCTGTATGATAGACTGTATTTATATTATTCACATGTAAATAATGCTGTATAATAGACTGTATTTATATTATTCACATGTGAATAATGCTGTATAATAGACTGTATTTATATTTATCACATGTGAATATTGCTGTATAATAGAATGTATTTATATTATTCACATGTGAATAATGCTGTATAATAGACTGTATTTGTATTATTTACATGTGAATAATTTAAATACAGTCTATTATACTGCATAATTCACATGTGAATAATGCTGTATAATAGACTGTATTTATATTATTCACATGTGCATAATGCTGTATAATAGACTGTATTTATAGTATTCACATGTGAATAATGCTGTATAATAGACTGTATTTATCTTATTCACATGTGAATAATGCTGTATAATAGACTGTATTTATAGTATTCACATGTGAATAATGCTGTATAATAGACTGTATTTATATTATTCACATGTGAATAATTTAAATACAGTCTATTATACTGCATAATTCACATGTGAATAATGCTGTATAATAGACTGTATTTATAGTATTCACATGTGAATAATACTGTATAATAGACTGTATTTATATTATTCACATGTGGATGATTTAAATACAGTCTATTATACTGCATAATTCACATGTGAATAATGCTGTATAATAGACTGTATTTATATTATTTACATGTGAAAATGCTGTATAATAGACTGTATTTAGATTATCCACATGTGAATAATTTAAATACAGTCTATTATACTGCATTAGTCACATGTGAATAATGCTGTATAATAGACTATTTATATTATTCACATGTGAATAATGCTGTATAATAGACTGTATTTATAGTATTCACATGTGAATAATGCTGTATGATAGACTGTATTTATATTATTCACATGTGAATAATTTAAATACAGTCTACTATACTGCATAATTCACATGTGAATTATGCAGTATAATAGACTGTATTTATATTATTTACATGTGAAAATGCTGTATAATAGACTGTATTTAGATTATCCACATGTGAATAATTTAAATACAGTCTATTATACTGCATAATTCACATGTGAATAATGCTGTATAATAGACTGTAATTATATTATTCACATGAGAATAATTTAAATACAGTCTATTATACTGCATTATTCACATGTGAATAATGCTGTATAATAGACTGTATTTATACTATTCACATGTGAATAATGCTGTATAATAGACTGTATTTATATTATTCACATGTGAATAATTTAAATACAGTCTATTATACTGCATAATTCACATGTGAGTAATGCTGTATGATGGACTGTATTTATATTATTCACATCTAAATAATGCTGTATAATAGACTGTATTTATATTATTCACATGTGAATAATGCTGTATAATAGACTGTATTTATATTTATCACATGTGAATATTGCTGTATAATAGAATGTATTTATATTATTCACATGTGAATAATGCTGTATAATAGACTGTATTTGTATTATTTACATGTGAATAATTTAAATACAGTCTATTATACTGCATAATTCACATGTGAATAATGCTGTATAATAGACTGTATTTATATTATTCACATGTGAATAATGCTGTATAATAGACTGTATTTATAGTATTCACATGTGAATAATGCTGTATAATAGACTGTATTTATCTTATTCACATGTGAATAATGCTGTATAATAGACCGTATTTATAGTATTCACATGTAAATAATGCTGTATAATAGACTGTATTTATATTATTCACATGTGAATAATTTAAATACAGTCTATTATACTGCATAATTCACATGTGAATAATGCTGTATAATAGACTGTATTTATAGTATTCACATGTGAATAATACTGTATAATAGACTGTATTTATATTATTCACATGTGGATGATTTAAATACAGTCTATTATACTGCATAATTCACATGTGAATAATGATGTATAATAGACTGTATTTATATTATTCACATGTGAATAATGCTGTATAATAGACTGTATTTATAGTATTCACATGTGAATAATGCTGTATAATAGACTGTATTTATCTTATTCACATGTGAATAATGCTGTATAATAGACTGTATTTATAGTATTCACATGTGAATAATGCTGTATAATAGACTGTATTTATATTATTCACATGTGAATAATTTAAATACAGTCTATTATACAGCATTATTCACATGTGAATAATGCTGTATAATAGATTGTATTTAATATTATTCACATGTGAATAATGCTGTATAATAGACTGTATTTATATTATTCACATGTGAATAAGGCTGTATAATAGACTGTATTTATATTAATCACATGTAAAAAAAACATCTAAGTGTTTATTGTTTATTGTGAGCAAACTGTGGTGCTGAAATTTACCCTGGGATCAATAAAGTACTTTCTATTCTATTCTAAAGATGCTCGCTGAAATGTGAGGGTCGAACTAACTTTTTGGACATTCTGTATGGATCGACAGGCGACCTGTCCAGGGTGTTTCCCGCCTCTCGTCCAAAGTCAACTGGGATAGGCTCCAGCTTAAAAAGGAACGTTATCCTGGATGGACTGAAAGGTTGTGCGGAGTTGAAGGTTGTTGCTTGGTCAGAGTTCACTTATTCTTGAAATTTCCGTCCAACTGCAGCCTAAAGGACTAATTGAGGTTTTTTTTTTTTCTCCCCCCACCCCCCTCGTTCGCTTGTGTCCTAGATTCCCGTCGTCGTAATTACTGTAGAGCGCTTAAGGACTTTCTCATTTCCATAATTGATTCTTTTATCAAGGAACATCGCGCTATCTCTCTTCCCCGTCTCTCACACAGAATGGATTTTTGTACGCTGATTTGAAATGCTGATCTTTGTTCTGTTGTCCTCTTCCTCCGCCCTCCCTTATCCTCTTCCTCATTCTTTTCGCTCATTACCCCTCACTCTCGACGCCTTCCATCCTTTCCCTCCGTTCTTCCTCCCTCCTCGCCTCCTCTGTTTATTTTAATAGAACACGCCCCCATCCCCACCTCCTCTCGTCTTCCACCCTCGTCTTCACCCTTCATCACTTCATCGCGCCTTTAACGCTTGTCCCGTCTCCTCCTCGTCTCGTCGTTTCCCTGCCTTTGATTTAATTTCTGCGTCCGCCTCACCTCGGGACTTAATTCCTCCGCTCTCATGTCTTCCGTCGCAGGCCGTCGTCCTACACTTGGGAGAAGAAGGATGGAGAGCTCCCCCCGCTGGCCAAAGCGGACGGCGCGTTCCTGCGCTTTGAGACGCTGAACAAGTCGGACAACGGCGTGTACCTGTGCTTCGTGGACAACGGCGTCGGGAGCAGCGCTGGCGAATACACGCTGCTGGTGCAAGGTGAGCAGATTTTCTCTTTTTAGGAATTCTTTTCATCTTTTTTCACCTCTGATTTTCTTTGTTTATGTTTTGTTTTCCTTATCCAAACCGCGCTTACTTCCAAAAAATGCTTTGCGCTTCGCTACTTTCTCCTTTTATCCCAACCGTACCATTCGTGGCCGTTTTGTTGGCGCTTCGCCTTCCTCCCAAAGACCCGGACACCACGATTGCTTCTGCGACCTCTTCTCCTACGTCACCGCCATCTTCCCCCCTTGCCACTGAATCTACCTCCTCCTTCGACATTACGGAACTTTCCTCCACCACCTTCCAGTCCGAGAGCGCCGCCACCGTCCACTCCGAGAGCACCGCCACCGTCCAGTCCGAGAGCACCGCCACCGTCCACTCCGAGAGCACCGCCACCGTCCAGTCCGAGAGCACCGCCACCGTCCACTCTGAGAGCACCGCCACCGTCCAGTCCGAGAGCACCGCCACGCTTTCCAACGAGCTTTTCCCCGACGTCACTTTGTCGCCCGACTCCTCCTCCTCTTCCCCCTCCTCTCTCACTTCCGTCTCTCGTACGTCCGCCTCCTCTACTCCCTTCTCCAGTTCGTTTTCGACTTTGCCTCCCATATCTGCAAGCGCGGCGCCTTCCTCCACCGCCCACTCCTCCGCCTTTGCCTCCTCCTCTTACTCCTCAGTTTCCGACTCGCAGAACGGACGTTTCACTTCCACAGGTAAAAAAAAAAAAAAAAAGAGTCTGCGACACACAAGCAGAGCGACGCCCCCCCCCCCCCCCCCCCCACACATGTACAAACCCCGTTTCCATATGAGTTGGGAAATTGTGTTAGATGTAAATATAAACGGAATACAATGATTTGCAAATCATTTTCAACCCATATTCAGTTGAATATGCTACAAAGACAATATATTTGATGTTCAAACTGATAAACTTTTTTTTTTTGTGCAAATAATCATTAACTTTAGAATTTGATGCCAGCAACACGTGACAAAGAAGTTGGGAAAGGTGGCAATAAATACTGATAAAGTTGAGGAATGCTCATCAAACACTTACCGTATTTCCTTGAATTGCCGCCGGGAATATAGTATTCGCCTGCCTAGAATTACAGCCGGGTCAAACTGGTTTTGCAAAATAATTAGCGCATGCTTGGCACTTCCGCCGGGTCAAATATGAGTCATTAAATGACTCCCGCCTCCTGGTGGTAGAGGGCGCTAGTGATCCTTCTTGTGACTACTGGTACTACAGAAGACCAGTGCTGCAGAAGAAGACAACAAGCAGCAAGCATGAGCAGCGATCGTTTGCTTGCACTTTTAACATGGAGGATTACATATCTAAAATAAAACAGTTTTCTAAACTGGACTTTCAATCGAAGCAGGAGGTAATACTTAAAGGAATATCTCCATCGAGACTTTTAAAACTGAAGAAAGATAAGGAAGACTGCTTTTGATCAGAAGCAGCTGCACATGGACTCATTTATAAGTAAAGGTAAGACCATAATAACGTTTTTTTTTTATTAAATGTGCTTTTCATGATAAGGTAAGCGCTGGAGTGAGAAGAGGTTTTAAAATAAATAGCGCATGCTTGCCCATTCCGCATGCTTTTTTGTAAGCGCAGGAGTGAGAAGAGGTTTTAAATTAATTAGCGCCCCGGCGGCTATTTAAGGAAATACGGTATTTGGAACATCCCACAGGTGTGCAGGCTAATTGGGAACAGGTGGGTGCCATGATTGGGTATAAAAACAGCTTCCCAAAAAATGCTCATTCTTTCACAAGAAAGAATGGGGCGAGGTACACCCCTTTGTCCACAACTGAGTGAGCAAATAGTCAAACAGTTTAAGAACAACGTTTCTCAAAGTGCAATTGCAAGAAATTTAGGGATTTCAACATCCACGGTCCATAATATCATCAAAAGGTTCAGAGAATCTGGAGAAATTACTCCACGTAACCAACATTGAATGACCGTGACCTTCGATCCCCCAGACGGCACTATATATCAAAAACCGACATCAATCTCTAAAGGATATCACCACATGGGCTCAGGAACACTTCAGAAAACCACTGTCACTAAATACAGTTGGTCGCTACATCTGTAAGTGCAAGTTAAAGCTCTACTATGCAAAGCGAAAGCCATTTATCAACAACACCCAGAAACGCCGCCGGCTTCTCTGGGCCCGAGATCATCTAAGATGGACTCATGCAAAGTGGAAAAGTGTTCTGTGGTCTGACGAGTCCACATTTCAAATTGTTTTTGGAAATATTCGACATCGTGTCATCCGGACCAAAGGGGAAGCGAACCATCCAGACTGTTATCGACGCAAAGTTGAAAAGCCAGCATCTGTGATGGTATGGGGGTGTATTAGTGCCCAAAGCATGGGTAACTTACACATCTGTGAAGGCACCATTAATGCTGAAAGGTACATACAGGTTTTGGAACAACATATGCTGCCATTTTTTTCATGGACGCCCCTGCTTATTTCAGCAAGACAATGCCAAGCCACATTCAGCACGTGTTACAACAGGGTGGCTTCTTAAAAAAAAGAGTGCGGGTACTTTCCTGGCCCGTCTGCAGTCCAGACCTGTCTCCCATCGAAAATGTGTGGCGCATTATGAAGCGTAAAATACGACAGCGGAGACCCCGGACTGTTGAACGCCTGAAGCTCTACATAAAACAAGAATGGGAAAGAATTCCACTTTCAAAGCTTCAACAATTAGTTTCCTCAGTTCCCAATCGTTTATTGAGTGTTGTTAAAAGGAAAGGCCATGTAACACAGTGGTGAACATGCCCTTTCCCAACTACTTTGGCACGTGTTGCAGCCATGAAATTCTAAGTTAATTATTATTTGCAAAAAACAAATAAAGTTTATGAGTTTGGACATCAAATATGTTGTCTTTGTAGTGCATTCAATTGAATATGGGTTGAAAAGGATTTGCAAATCATTGTATTCCGTTTATATTTACATCTAACACAATTTCCCAACTCATATGGAAACGGGGTTTGTACACTAATGTTGTTGTCATGGAAACGAGTCGTTTGGTTTGCATGTCGCGATTTCATTCTTTTTTTTCTTCTGTTCTTTTGTTTGGTGGCCCCTACCCTCCCCACAACACACTCTTCACACACACACACACACACACACACACACACACACACACACACACACACACACACACACACACACACACACACACACACACTCACACACACACACACACACACCATCACGCCCTCACCCACATCCCCAAGAAGCTGCCGACAACGCCCCAGGTACACCGTGCACCTGACACCTTTTGATCACTTCATTAGGTACACAGGGTGTAATTGTATAATTTTATAAAAATGCCCAAAAACTGGTAGACCAGTCTAGGGGGTGTACCCCGCTTCTCGCCCAAAGTCGGCTTGGATAGGCTCCAGCCTACCCGCGAGCCTAATGAGGAACATGGATGGATGGGTTGGGCTAAAAATTCTTCCATATAAGGCAGGGGTTCAAACGTCAGGCCAGGTTTTATCCGGCCCGCGGGATGAGTTTGCCAAGTAAAAAAATGAGCCGACATTTTTGAATGAAAGAAACTGCTGTTCTAAATGTGTCCACTAGATGTCACAATAGCAATTATTTGTATCTATGTAGATTATGCTACATATGTAAGAAAATCAATAAACCACATGATGTTAGTGCACCAATACATCCTGTAATTTGATTTTTTGATATTTTTTACCTTGATAGATTGAAAATGAACACCAACGAGTTGACATAATCACATAATTTATTCAGAAAGTATAAATGACGACAAATAAAGATAGAACACTATTAACCGCAACGTGTAAGTGTAAAAAATGATTTGTACATTTTCATAATGGGCTTTTTCTATTTTTAAACAAAGAAAACAATCTGAAGTTGTCTTTATTTTTAAGTTATCGTGCCGTGATTTTACCAGTCCGGCCCACTTGGGAGTAGATTTTTCTCCATGTGGCCCCCCCCGATCTAAAATGAGTTTGACACCCCTGATATAAAGTCAAAGCTTGTTTATTGTTAATACTTATCAGTGTCAACGTTTCATGTTTTTCTTCTTACATTAAACTAGTGCTTGTCAAATAGTGGTAATGTGTATATAAATGAATAAATAAATATTGTCAGGTTCTCATCAGGATTTCAATTCAGGGGGTGTGTGAAATTTGTCTTGGTTCCTAGTAGGGTTGTACGGTATACCTGGATTAGTATAGTACTGCGATACTAATGAATCATATTCGATACTATACCGCCTCTAAAAAGTACCGGTCTGTAAACAAACGCCATGGGTGGATCTACACCTAACATCCACTGTAATGATACCAATTACAGGAGCGTATCTAGTCGATACTACTATGATTACATCGATATTTTTTGGCATCACAACATCTTCTTTTTTTTTTTAAATTTATATTATGTTTATAAAGTCAGGAAATATGTCCCTGGACACACGAGGACTTTGAATATGACCATTGTTTGATCCTGTAACGACTTGGTATCAGATCGATACCCAAATTTGCGGTATCATCCAAAACTAACCATATCTGAGTTATTGTGCAGAAATATGGGGAAATAACTACAAAAGTACACTTCATTCATTAACGGTGTTACAAAAAAAATAAGTTAGAATAATACATAATGATGGATATAGAGAACATGCAAACCCTTTATTTATTGAATCAAAAATACTGAAATTCCACAACATAGTGAATTTGCAAACAGCTAAAATTATACATAAAGCAAACTATAACCTGCTACCCAAGAATATACAACAATTCTTCTCAAAAAAGAGGAGAAATATAATCTTAGAGAAAAATGTAATTTAAAACATTTGTATGTACGTACAACACTTAAGACCTTCAGTATATCAGCATGTGGAAATAAATTATAGAATGGATTAAGCAAAGCAATCAAACAATGTACTAATATGATCCACTTCAAGAAACTCTTCAAACTTAAAGTGTTTACAAAGTACAAAGAAGAAGAACCATGATAAACATTCTCAATTTATTTCATCCATCCATCCGTTCATTTTTTCAAAATAATCTTACTCATCTCACCATATGAAATGTAACTTACTTCACCGAGTATTATTTATTTATTTTTATTGTGATTACTTATGGAGTATATTGTGAATAAATTGAGAACAGGAAGTGAACAAAAGTTTTCGCAACTGTTATGTAAAAGAAAAGGGGTAGGATTAAATAAGCTCTGCTTCTTCCTACTCCTTTTCCAACATGTTAAAAAGAGAAACTGGAAATCGTGATGTATCATGTTGTATGCGTGCATGTTCGACATAAACTCAAACTCGACTCAATGTAAAGCATCCAAACACAACAGAAGAATAAGTGATTCTTACATTTGAACAGAAGTGTAGATAGAACATGTTAAAAGAGAAAGTAAGCAGATATTAACAGTAAATGAACAGGTGGATTAATAATTTATTTTCTACAACTTGTCCTTAATAATACTGACAAAATTATAAAATGATAAATGACACAATATGTTACTGCATACGTCAGCAGACTAAATTAGGAGCCTTTGTTTGTTTACAAAAGACAAAATTACAATAAGAAACATATTTTGAATGTACCCTAGGATTGTTTGTTAAAACAAAGCCAATAATGCAATTTTTTGTGGTCCCCTTTATTTAGAAAAGTACCGAAAAGTATCAAAATACATTTTGGTACCGGTACCAAAATATTGGTACCGGGACAACACTAGTTCCTAGAGGGGGGCGTGACCGAAAATGATCGAGAACCACTGATCTCCGTGAAACACATGCAGTGCACAGACTTTAAATCCTGTACTTGAGTTATTAAAGGTTTATCAGGTCAGGTGTTACAGAAATTGCCTAAAGGTTGCAGCTGCCACTAAGATGGATAAGCATTTCCTGGGTGAAGCTAGCATTATGCGGCTTTATCTTGTTGTAAAAGTGTGTGGTGTGGTGGGGTGTATTTATTTTCTCACGAGTGTAAACGGCAAGTGTGGTGCCCCCTTTTGGTCGTGCTAAAACATGCTGGCATGCGTGAAATATACCGTATTTTCCGGACCATAGGGCACACCGGACATACTTGCCAACCTGGAGACCTCCGAATTCGGGGGGGTCCAGAGGAGGGGGTTAAGGGGGATGAGTATATTTATAGCTAGAATTCACTGAAATTAAAGTATTTCTTATATATATATATATATATATATATATATATATATATATATATATATATATATATATATATATATATATATATATATATATATATGTGTGGGGAAAAAAATCCCAAGACTACTTCATCTCTACAGGCCTGTTTCATGAGGGGTTCCCTCAATCATCAGGAGATTTTTTTTTTTCCACACATACATATATTGCGCTCTATCACGGTATCGAGCACTATTTTTTTGGATAATCTAAGACACATATATATATATATATATATATATATATATATATATATATATATATATATATATATATATATATATATATATATATATATATACACACTACCGTTAAAAAGTTTGGGGTCACATGAAATGTCCTTATTTTTGAAGGAAAAGCACTGTACTTTTCAATGAAGATAACTTTAAACTAGTCTTAACTTTAAAGAAATACACTCTATACATTGCTAATGTGGTAAATGACTATTCTAGCTGCAAATGTCTGGCTTTTGGTGCAATATCTACATAGGTGTATAGAGGCCCATTTCCAGCAGCTATCACTCCAGTGTTCTAATGGTACAATGTGTTTGCTCATTGGCTCAGAAGGCTAATTGATGATTAGAAAACCCTTGTGCAATCATGTTCACACATCTGAAAACAGTTTAGCTCGTTACAGAAGCTACAAAACTGACCTTCCTTTGAGCAGATTGAGTTTCTGGAGCATCACATTTGTGGGGTTAATTAAAAGTTCAAAATGGCCAGAAAAAGAGAACTTTCATC
>NC_084746.1:47739765-47752265 GCF_033978785.1 Entelurus aequoreus | reverse complement strand
CTGTAATAATTCCTCTAATGTTATTTCATCAAAAATAGAGAGACTATTTTGGAGGGCAGTGTCCGTCGTATATACAGTCGTATTTGTGTTAATAGAGCCCAGTTGTAGCTGGGATGCGTTGTCTTTAATCTCCTTTCTAATGAGTTCAATTTTCTTATTAAAGAAATTCATAAAATCATCTGCCGAGTGGGTGGAGCTACTGGGAGGAGTCCCTTGTTGGGTTAGCGATGCTACTGTACTAAACAGAAATTTAGGATCGTTTTTGTTGAGGCGGATGAGATTTGAGTAGTATTTAGCTTTAGCTAAGGTAAGCATGCGTTTATAAGTTATTAAACTATCACTCCATGCTTGATGGAAAACCTCAAGTTTAGTCGCGCGCCATTTGCGTTCCAGTTTTCTACATGATAATTTATGAGCTCTAATTTCTTCTGTAAACCATATGTGTGTATATATTTATGAAATGTGTATATATATGTATACATGTGTATATATATGTATATATATGTGTATGTATATATATATATACATATATATATATATATATATATATATATAGATAGATACATAGATAGATAGATAGATGGATACATAGATAGATAGATAGATGGATAGATATATGTATGTATATATATATGTATGTATATATGTATATATATGTATGTATATATGTATATATGTATGTATATATGTATGTATGTGTGTATATATGTATATATATGTATGTATGTGTGTATGTATGTATATATGTATATATATATATATATATATATGTATGTATATATATGTATATATATACATATGTATGTGTATATGTATATGTATGTATATATATATATATATATATATATATATATATATATATATATATATATATATATATATATATATTCCTGAGGGAATCAATAAAGTACTATATATATATATATATATATATATATATATATATATATATATATATATATATATATATATATATATATATATATATATATATGTATATGTAAGTATGTATGTATGTATGCGTGTATATTTATACTGCTACTGTGCTGCTCATTTGGCTGTTACAAAAATACAAATAATGATTCTACTTTTGTCCACTTAAAAGCAGGGACATGCAAAATGCTAAAGAAAACAATATCTATTGTTTATATGTAAAAAAAAAAAAAAAAAGTAGTTAAAATAGTATCAATTAAAAAAACGACACAACCCCAAAACAAGCATTTTGTGAGGATGTTTTTAAAAAGCTGCATCTTGGTATTTTATTGAATATCGATTAACTCTTGGCATTTTTAGCAATTTGATAGACTCAATGTATAGAATTGTATCATTTCTTAATTCTTAAAATGTTTGCGTGCGCGAGTCTTACTTCATGGTGTTGCAAATTGACACCGCTTCAAAAAGTGCGTGTATTAATTTAGACAAAGTTTAGCTGGCAGACTTTGACTAAAGTGACTGTTATAGTTCCTTTTCACACATTTTTGTCTCACACTTTTTAGCCAGCCAACACGGTGACGAGCTAACAATCTTGCAGAAAAAACACGAGCGATGACGTCGCAACTAATTTTATTGTCGTTATTTGTCCAATCGTTGCACCCCCAAACTTGGTGCAAATCCCGATTCTGTACAAGGAATGTATTAAGTGGTGCATACCTCATCCAGCAGATGGAGCTGTAGTGGGAAAAATAACAACTAAGCAATTATTTGTAATGTGCATGACTGCCCCTACAGGGCTGTAGGGAAACATCCATCCATTTCTACCACTTGTCCCTCTCGGGGGAATTTTTTTTTTAACATATAACGCCTCAGGTTTGTTTTTCCTTGTGGGAAGTTTCTACTTAGGGACTATTTTATCTATTGGTTCTCATTGGACTGTGTACCTAATAAAGTGGTCACTCTTTATGTTTGCTTTGTTGACTTTAGTGTGTGTGTGTGTGTGTGTGTGTGTGGTTGTGGGACACTTTGAGCAAAGTGATGAATAATTCATAGCGACACACTCACACATGCGACGTAAGTCCTCGCCGTGCGTGCAAACACATGACCCTGTGAGTGGTACAGGTCAATTGCGTGCTGTCCAGTGTGTGTGGCAGCGGGAGGCGGAGTCAAGTTCTCCCCCTGGCGCTGACAGGCGGAATTAATGGCAGCATTCGCAGTCTCGCCTCGTCAGCGTCCCCCTATCACCTGCTGCGAGCCTTGTGTGTGTGGGTGTGTGTGTGTGTGGGTGTGTGTGTGTGTGTGTGTGTGTGTGTGTGTGTGTGTGTGTGTGTGTGTGTGTGTGTGTGTGTGTGTGTGTGTGTGTGTGTGTGTGTGTGTGTGTGTGTGTGTGTGTGTGTGTGTGTGTGTGTGTTGTATTTATACCCTTCTTGAGACATCAACAAGGAAAAGTACCTTCCAAATTTAAATGCGCCCCCTTTGGCCAAACTTATATATGTATATAGAGACATACTGTAATAACTTGAAGTAAATAATGAAAATTAAAAACCAATTACAAACAAAAAATTCAAAAAAATAAATAAATGAACTAAAAGTAGTCTTTTTCTCACAATGTGTCGACTTTTTGCTTATGAAATTGGGAACAATTTCTCATATTCTTTCTGTTTCTGCAACGTTGCAATATTTTCCCGGAAAATTGTTACTTTTTTATGTCAAATATTTACTTTTTAATGCAAAATGGTGACGTATCATATAAAATTCTGACTTATCACAATATTGCACATTTTTTTGTTCTTGTAAAATAGTGACATTTTTTGAGTAAAATGATGACTTTTGTCATCATTTTGCCAATTAAAGTTCCGATTATTATTATAATACTGCCAAAATTTAAAAGGTTTTTAAATGTAAAATTACGACTCTTTTCATAAAATTGCCAAAATTTAAAGCTCTTTCTTGTAAAATTGCGACTGTTATTGAGTAAAATTCCAAGTTTTATCATAATATTGCACAAATGTTCAGTTTTTCTTTCAAGTGTGTGTAACAAATTGAAATGCGCCCCTTTTGGCCAAACTTATATACAGTATGTATATAAAGACATACTGTAATAACTTGAAGTAAATAATGAAGATTAAAAACCAATTACAAACAAAAAATTCAAAAAAATAAATAAATGAACTAAAAGTAGTCTTTTTCTCACAATGTGTCGACTTTTTGCTTATGAAATCGGGAACAATTTCTCATATTCTTTCTGTTTCTGCAACGTTGCAATATTTTCCCGGAAAATTGTTACTTTTTGATGTCAAATATTTACTTTTTAATGCAAAATGGTGACATGTGTCATATAAAATTATGCCTTATCACAATATTGCACATTTTTTTGTTGTAAAATAGTGACATTTTTTGAGTAAAATGATGACTTTTGTCATCATTTTGCCAATTAAAATTCCGATTATTATTATAATACTGCCAAAATTTAAAAGGTTTTTAAATGTAAAATTAAGACTTTTTTCATAAAATTGCCAAAATTTAAAGCTCTTTCTTGTAAAATTGCGACTGTTATTGAGTAAAATTCCAAGTTTTATCATAATATTGCACAAATGTTCAGTTTTTCTTTCAAGTGTGTGTAAGAAATTGAAATGCGCCCCTTTTGGCCAAACTTATATATGTATATAGAGACATACTGTAATAACTTGAAGTAAATAATGAAGATTAAAAACCAATTACAAACAAAAAATTCAAAAAAATAAATAAATTAACTAAAAGTAGTCTTTTTCTCACAATGTGTCGACTTTTTGCTTATGAAATTGGGAACAATTTCTCATACTCATTCTCTTTCTGCAACGTTGCAATATTTTCCCGGAAAATTGTTACTTTTTTATGTAAAATATTTACTTTTTAATGCAAAATGGTGACATGTGTCATATAAAATTCTGCCTTATCACAATATTGCCCATTTTTTTGTTCTTGTAAAATAGTGACATTTTTGGAGTAAAATTATTACTTTTGTCATAATTTTGCCAGTTAAAATTTCAATTATTTTTATATTACTGCCAACATTTTTAAGTTTTCTCATACAATTGTGACTTTTATCGAGTACAATTACGACTCTTCATAAAATTGCCAAGATTTAAAGCTCTTTCTTGTAAAATTATGACTGTTATTGAGTAAAATTCCAACTTTTATCATAATATTGCACAAATGTTCAGTTTTTCTTGTAAAATATTGACTTGGGTTGAGTAAAATTACGACTTTTATGACTTTTCTTGTGAAATTGTGACCTTTTTCTTGTGAAATTCCAACTCATTTTTCACAACAAGTTTTTTTTATATTTGCATAGTATGTATATATTATTAATGTTGTAAATACAAATATTTATATATCTAGAAAGGCTGGTCCTAAAGAGGTAGGCATTTTTCAGAGGTCTCAAAAGGTAACAAATACAAGAATGTGTGTGTGTGTGTGTTCTTGTATTTATACCCTTCTTGAGACATCAACAAGGAAAAGTACTGTCCATATGAGGACCGGTGAACAAGTTAGGACATAAATCATGGTCCCAATATGGAAAACCATTGCATCTAATAGAGAATGTCTCATTTGCACCCCTGGTGGTGAAATCTATCAAAATTAGGGTGGTCCCAAAAAGGGGGGATTTTTTAAATTGACTGTGTGTCGGTTTTAAAAGTGCTCCCCCTCTGGTCAACATATGAAATAACAAGTGTGTGGAAGAAATTTAAATGCCCCCCTTTGGCCAAACTTATATATGTGTATAGAGACATACTGTAATAACTTGAAGTAAATAATGAAGATTAAAAACCAATTACAAACAAAAAATTCAAAAAAATAAATAAATGAACTAAAAGTAGTCTTTTTCTCACAATGTGTCGACTTTTTGCTTATGAAATTGGGAACAATTTCTCATATTCTTTCTGCTTCTGCAACGTTGCAATATTTTCCCGGAAAATTGTTACTTTTTTATGTCAAATATTTACTTTTTAGTGCAAAATGGTGACGTGTAATATAAAATTCTGACTTATCACAATATTGCACATTTTTTTTGTTCTTGTAAAATAGCGACATTTTTTGAGTAAAATGATAAGTTTTGTCATCATTTTGCCAATTAAAGTTCCGATTATTATTATAATACTGCCAAAAGTTAAAAGGTTTTTAAATGTAAAATTACGACTCTTTTCATTAAATTGCCAAAATTTAAAGCTCTTTCTTGTAAAATTCCGACTGTTATTGAGTAAAATTCCAAGTTTTATCATAATATTGCACAAATGTTCAGTTTTTCTTTCAAGTGTGTGTAAGAAATTGAAATGCGCCCCTTTTGGCCAAACTTATATATGTATATAGAGACATACTGTAATAACTTGAAGTAAATAATGAAGTTTAAAAACCAATTACAAACAAAAAAATTCAAAAAAATAAATAAATGAACTAAAAGCAGTCTTTTTCTCACAATGTGTCGACTTTTTTCTTATGAAATTGGGAACAATTTCTCATATTCTTTCTGTTTCTGCAACGTTGCAATATTTTCCCGGAAAATTGTTACATTTTTATGTAAAATATTTACTTTTTAATGCAAAATGGTGACGTGTCATATAAAATTCTGACTTATCACAATATTGCCCATTTTTTTGTTCTTGTAAAATAGTGACATTTTTTGAGTAAAATGATGACTTTTGTCATCATTTCGCCAATTAAAATTCCGATTATTATTATAATACTGCCAAAATTTAAAAGGTTTTTAAATGTAAAATTACGACTTTTTTCATAAAATTGCCAAAATTTAAAGCTCTTTCTTGTAAAATTGCGACTGTTATTGAGTAAAATTCCAAGTTTTATCATAATATTGCACAAATGTTCCGTTTTTCTTTCAAGTGTGTGTAAGAAATTGAAATGCGCCCCTTTTGGCCAAACTTATATATGTATATAGAGACATACTGTAATAACTTGAAGTAAATAATGAAGATTAAAAACCAATTACAAACAAAAAATTCAAAAAATAAATAAATGAACTAAGAGTAGTCTTTTTCTTACAATGTGACGACTTTTTGCTTATGAAATTGGGAACAATTTCTCGTATTCATTCTGTTTCTGCAACATTGCAATATTTTCCCGGAAAATTGTTACTTTTTTTATGTAAAATATTTACTTTTTAATGCAAAATGGTGACGTGTCATATAAAATTCTGACTTATCACAATATTGCCCATTTTTTTGTTCTTGTAAAATAGTGACATTTTTTGAGTAAAATTATGACTTTTGTCATAATTTTGCCTACTAAAATTTCGATTATTTTTATAATACTGCCAAAATTTAGAATGTTTTTAAATCTAAATTTACGACTCTTTTCTTAAAATTGCCAAAATTTAAAGCTCTTTCTTGTAAAATTGCGACTGTTATTGAGTAAAATTCCAACTTTTATCATAATATTGCACAAATGTTCAGTTTTTCTTGTAAAATATTGACTTGGGTTGAGTAAAATTAGGACTTTTATGACTTTTCTTGTGAAATTGTGACCTTTTTCTTGTGAAATTCCAACTCATTTTTCACAACAAGTTTTTTTTATATTTGCATAGTATGTATATATTATTAATGTTGTAAATACAAATATTTATATATCTAGAAAGGCTGGTCCTAAAGAGGTAGGCATTTTTCAGAGGTCTCAAAAAGGTAACAAATACAACAATGTGTGCGTGCGTGCGTGCGTGCGTACGTGCGTGCGTCATCCTTTACTCTATGTCACATGGTCGCTCATGGCCACACCCCTTTGAAGTCCGTTGAATGGCAGGTGTCATACCGAAGGTGGCGCTATAGCGCCTACCCATGAAAGTGAAAAAGGCCATTTATGGAAAAGACACACGAACTAGTGGTGCATGCAGCAAAAGTGGAGTCACATGGCGGCTGATGGAAATGTTGATAATACACGAGAACGTCAACTTAACAAAATAAAACCTTAAAAATGTTAATCCAATTATCACAGTTTGCAAATGAATTCATCTTGAATAATGTGTAAAATATGCCAGTTGTTGTTGGTGTACATCTTTGTATTAAGAAACAAAGCAGAAGGTGTGACTTGCCATGTTTTTAAATATGTAAAAACAAGTCATTGAATTTTTACCACAATTTATTTAGCACTCTTAATAGTAAAAAAGTCCTGAATCCAGACGGTGATCCGGATCAGCTCCAAAATGTAATTACTTGTTCTTTATCCTGTTTCTGACCTTTCCTAAAAGTTTCATCCAAATCCATAACTTTGTTATATCTATATTGGAAATCAAATATAATATAAAACAATTTAAAAAAAATATAAAATCTATGTGGGTGGAGGAAAGGCCGCTAGAAGTTGAGGCTTGTAACGTAAACTCATAAGGTAAAAAATGATCCGGATCAGCCCCAAAATGTAATCACTTGATCTCGTTTCATCAAAGTCTGCTAATTAATTTTTGAGTTACTGTATGTCGCTGACTAACTGACAAACCACCTGCCATTAAAACAATGAAGTCATTATTTTTGACAGCTCAACACAAAAAAAATGTGTCAAATGTCGTTTTCTGGAAGATGTCATCAAGAAAAATGAAATGACAAAAAAAAAGTCATTTTAAGCCCTAAAATGTTGTTTGTATGCGACCCAGAATGCAAAAACGTGAAATGTTTTGTTACGTTTTCAAGGTCAGAATGGACCGTTTTTCATTTGAACAACATCGATGATGAAATATGCTTCTTGTTTCCTCTTTTATGCATCGTCAACTTCCATATTCACACTTTGATTCAAATAAGTCGTAAACGTCTGCGTGTTGTTTTAGTGTTCTCCTCTTCATCTCTTCTTACCTCTTCCTCTCCTCATCAGACCCCACCGCCATGTCCACCTCCTCAGGTGTGGACCACGCCGTGATTGGAGGAGTGGTGGCCGTCATCGTCTTCATCCTGCTCTGCCTCCTCATCGTCTTTGGAAGATACCTCATCAGACACAAAGGTCTCCTGCACACACACACACACACACACACACACACACACACACACCCACACACACACACACACACACACACACACACACACACACACACACACACACACACACCACACACACACACACACACACACACACACACACACATTATTGTATGTGTTACCTTCTTGAGACCTGTGAAAAATGCCTACCTCTTTAGGACCACCCTTTCTAGATATATAAAGATGTGTATTTACAACATTAACTATATATACATAATATGCAAATATAAAACAGGTAAGCTTTTAGTACATTTTTTTTTTTTTTTTTTTGTAATTGGTTTTTAATCTTCATGATTTACTTAAAATTATTACAGTATGTCTCTATATGCATTTATTTTATTGTTTTTATTAATATTGGCCAAAGGGGGCGCATTTCAATTTCTTACACACACTTGTTATTACATATGTTGGCCAGTGGGGGAGCATTTTACATTTTTAAACACACTTGTTATTTCGTCTGTTGACCAGAGGGGGAGCAATTTTAAAACCGACACACAGTCAATTTGAAAAACCCCTCCTCTTTGGGACCACCCTAGTTTTGATAGATTTCACCACCAGGGGTGCAAATGAGACATTCTCTATTAGATGCAATGGTTTTCCATATGGAAGGTACTTTTCCTTGTTGATGTATCATGAAGGGTAGAAATACAACACCCACACACATATTCTTGTATTTGTTACCTTCTTGAGACCTCCGAAAAATGCCTACCTCTTTAGGACCACCCTTTCTAGATATATGAAGATTTGTATTTACAACATTAATAATATATACTGTACATACTGTGCAAATATAAAAAAAGTTAAGCTTTTAGTTATTTATTTATTTATTTTTTTTTTTTTTTTGTAATTGGTTTTGAATCTTCATTATTTACTTCAAGTTATTACAGTGTCTCTATATACATAATTTATTGTATTTAAAAAAAATTGATTTAGGCCAAAGGGGGCGCATTTCAATTTCTTACACACACACTTGTTATTACATATGTTGGCCAGTGGGGGAGCACTTTACATTTTTAAACACACTTGTTATTTCGTCTGTTGACCAGAGGGGGAAAACTTTTAAAACCGACACACAGTCAATTTGAAAAATCCCTCCTTTTTGGGACCACCCTAGTTTTGATAGATTTCACCACCAGGGGTGCAAATGAGACATTCTCTATTAGATGCAATGGTTTTCCATATGGAAGGTACTTTTCCTTGTTGATGTATCATGAAGGGTAGAAATACAACACCCACACACATATTCTTGTATTTGTTACCTTCTTGAGACCTCCGAAAAATGCCTACCTCTTTAGGACCACCCTTTCTAGATATATGAAGATTTGTATTTACAACATTAATAATATATACTGTACATACTGTGCAAATATAAAAAAAGTTAAGCTTTTAGTTATTTATTTATTTTTTTTTTTTGTAATTGGTTTTGAATCTTCATTATTTACTTCAAGTTCTTACAGTGTCTCTATATACATAATTTATTGTATTTAAAAAAAAATTGATTTAGGCCAAAGGGGGCGCATTTCAATTTCTTACACACACTTGTTATTACATATGTTGGCCAGTGGGGGAGCACTTTACATTTTTAAACACACTTGTTATTTCGTATGTTGACCAGAGGGGGAAAACTTTAAAACCGACACACAGTCAATTTGAAAAATCCCTCCTTTTTGGGACCACCCTAATTTTGATAGATTTCACCACCAGGGGGTGCAAATGAGACATTATTTATTAGATGCAATGGTTTTCCGTATTGAGACCATGATTTATGTCCTAACTTGTTCACCGGTCCTCATATGGAAGATACTTTTCCTTGTTGATGTCTCAAGGAGGGCAGGAATACAAGAATACACACGCACACACATTCTTGTATTTAATACATTCTTGAGACCTCCGAAAAATGCCTTCTTTAGGACCACCCTTTCCAGATATATAAATATTTGTATTTACAACATTAATAATATATACATACTATGCAAATATCAAAAATGTAAGCTTTTCGTCATTTTTTATTTTTTGTTTGTAATTATTTTTTAATCTTCATTATTTACTTCAAGTTATCATAGTATGTCTCTCTCTCTCTCTCTCTCTCTCTCTCTCTCTCTCTCTCTCTCTCTCTCTCTCTCTCTCTCTCTCTCTCTCTCTCTCTCTCTCTCTCTCTCTCTCTCTCTATATATATATATATATATATATATATATATATATATATATATTTAAATATATTTATTCATTTATTTATTTTTTTTTGGGGGGGGGCCAAAGGGGGGCGCATTTCAATTTCTTCCACACACTTGTTATTCCTTATGTTGGCCAGAGGGGGAGCACTTCAAATTTTTACACACACTAGATATATATAGATTTGTATTTATAACATTAATAATATATACACATACTATGCAAATATCAAAAAGGTAAGCTTTTAGTAATTTTTTTTAATTACATTTTTTGTTTGTAATTATTTTTGAATCTTCATTATTTACTTCAAGTTATCTCTCTCTCTCTCTCTCTCTCTCTCTCTCTCTCTCTCTCTCTCTCTCTCTCTCTCTCTCTCTCTCTCTCTCTCTCTCTCTCTCTCTCTATATATATATATATATATATATATATATATATATATATATATATATATATATATATATTATATATATTTATTTATTTATTTATTTTTTATTTTGTTTGGGCCAAACGGGGCGCATTTCAATTTCTTACACACACTTGTTATTCCATATGTTGGCCAGCGGGGGAGCACTTACATTTTTTACACACACTTGTTATTTCATATGCCGACCCGAGGGGGAGCTCTTTTAAAACCGACACCCAGTCAATTAGAAAAATCCCTCCTTTTTGGGACCACCCTAATTTTGATAGATTTCACCAAATGAGACATTCTCTATGGTGTTCCGTCTTGAGACCATGATTTGGGTCCTAACTTGTTCACCGGTCCTCTTATGGAAGGTACTTTTCCTTGTTGATGTCTCATGAAGGCTAGAAATACAAGAACACACACACACACACACATGTTCTCATGCATGAGTGCTGCCGTCGAGCATTTTTATGACAGGATTGTCAAGGACAAAAAACTACAGAGGTAAACTTGAAAGCACTTTAGAGTAGTCAGTGGACAACACCGGAATGATCCTGATGCAGATAAAAGTATGTTATGTTATGACATGTAGATAATTACTGCTATACAAGCTGCACACTGACTACTCCAAACCAGATCCCCGTTTTCTTCCAATTGTATCATCCCTCAACATGACATAAAACGCTGGATGAAGTGGATCACTCTTGACATATTGGTAGTTATTGATGCAGGAAATGACGATAGACTCCGCCCCCTTTCTGTGTCACAGGAACATATTTGACCCACGAGGCCAAAGGTTCCGATGACGCTCCGGACGCCGACACGGCCATCATCAACGCAGAGGGCGGCCACTCCGGAGCGGAGGACAAGAAGGAGTACTTCATCTAGTTAGGGAGCAAGGGAGCAAGGAGAGGAGAGAGAAGGAAAGAACAATCTTCCATTCGTTTGTACGCCGCTCGGTCGGAGAAGGGGAGGGGGGGGGGTGGAAGGAGGCAGGGGGGGGGGGGGGGGGGGGACTCTCTTTGCATCGATACAGGGACGTGAGATTTGCACTGACACACACACACACACACACACATACTGGTTATTATTTGGAATGGGGACCAAGTTTTTGATCATCACTTGTGGGGACCACCCTTTCTACCGGTTGTGGAGGCTTAAAAATGTTTAGGTAAAATGCCCAGTTAGCTCATACATGTCTTTAAATCTCTGGATTGATGAAGTAATGTGCTGATCATTCTTAAGAGTTAATATGCTTCATGGGGACCAAATTTGAATAATTTTGCATAATTCACGCAAATTTGTACGTGACTACTGAGGACCATTTAAAAAAAAACAAAAAAAGGTTCAATTAAATATGACATGATGCAAACGTCTCACACTCAAACTAACCAGTAAACATGTTTTATGGGCCGACGCTTAAAAATCACTTAGGCATCTTCAGAATGGATCTGACAATCATTTAAAAAGGTTTCCCTTCCGGGGACCTGTTTTTTTTTGTCCCATACCGTCAGAGGTCCCCTAAAGGTGTAAACAGAGCGATGTCCCCATTAAGTAAGCATTGCCAGAACACACACACACACACACACACACACACACATACATGTCTTGCCTACTTTGTGTGGACCCACGTTTGGTATAGTAGGTTGGGAAGGCCCCCCTTTCCACTATAGCTAGAATTTTGGAATAAAATATATCCACCACTAGATGGGAGTAGAGAGTTGCAACCTCACTTCGGAATGCAAAACCCACAAAGTAAAAAAAATATATTTTACTTCTGTAGTTGAGGACCAGGCAAATGTCCTCACAAGTCAAAAAGGTCCTCGCAGAAAGGGTGGTTTGTCAAGTGTATGTCCACACAAGGATGGTGAGACAAGTGCACACTTACACACTTACACACACACACACACACACACTTACACACACACCGAGCATCAAATTAACCAACACACCTCCTGCTAACATATGAATTCTTCGTA